>NC_092828.1:33863442-34166472 GCF_039878825.1 Excalfactoria chinensis
TGGCCACGCTCGCACACTGGGGTGCCATTGACCTTCCTGATCACAAGGGTATGCTGCTGGCTCTTTGTCAACTTGGCCACTAGAACACCCAGACCCTTCTCCAGCCTCTAACTTGTAATGATACATGTGGTTATTCCTCCCCAGGTGTAGGACTGCACTTGCCTTTGTTGAACCTTGTAACATTCCTCTCTGCCCAGCTTTCCAGCCAGACTAGACTGGAACAGTCTTCTGGTGTGTCAGTCATTCCTCCCACCTTTGTACTGTTAATAATGTTGTTGATGGTGCATGGGCATTCTATACCTTCATCCAGGTCATTGATAAAGATGTTGAATAAGACTGGACTCAGTACCAACCTCTGAGGAACAGTGCTGCTTACAAGTCTCCAACTAGACTCAGTGCCACCGATCACAGCCCTCTGAGCTCTGCCAGTCAGCCAGTTCTCAGTCCACCTCTTGCTCTTTCATCTGTCCCATACTTCCTAAGATTACATATGAGGACGTTGAGAGATACAGTGTCAGAGTCTTCCTGAAGTCAAGGCAGATAACATTTACTGCTCTCCCCTCATCTACTCAGCTGGTCATGGCATCACAGAAGGCTACCATATTTGACGAGCATGATTTCCCCTTCATAAATCCATGCTGACAACTCCTCATTACCATATTCTTTTCCACTTACTTGAAGATGATATCTAGAATAGCTGTTCTATCACTTTTACAGGGGCAGAGGTGTGGCTTAATGGCAAGTAGTTTCCCAGGTCCTTCTCCTTGCCCTTTTTGAAGACTAGAGTGTTGTTCACTTTTCTGCAGTCTTCAGGTACGTCTCCTGTTTTCCATGACCATTCCAAGATGATAGAGAGCAGCTTGGCAATCCCTTCTGCCCACTACCTCAGCACTTGTTGGTGCACCCTGTTGAGGCAAATAGACTCCTGTGTGTTGTTTGCTCTGACTGGATCCTCCTTGTTCATGAGGAAGTCTTCAGTTCCCCAGACTCTTATCTCCAGAATCTGGGATTCCTGAGAAGAAGTCTTAGCATCAAAAACTGAAGTAAAGAAGGTTTTTAGTAACATTCAGTATCCTGTATTACCACAGAACCCACCTCATTTGACAGAGGACCTACATGTTCCCTAGTCTTCCTTTTGCTATTAATGCACTTGGAGGGGTGGGGAGGAGGTGGGGGAAGCTTTTCTTGTTGTGCCCTCCCTCACCAGATTTCATTCCTTAAGTTTCCTTAGCCTTCCTTGTTGCATCCCTGTATTCCCTTGCAATGTTTCTGTAGCCCAATTGAGCAGACCCTTTATTTAATTCTATTATCAGATATATCTGAATGTACATATTCTGAATGTAGTACTATGACATCTACTAGAGTTTTCAGGGGGATAGAAGCTAGAGAGTGTGTTGTTTCAACATGAGCTAGTTGAACTGCTTCAGCTTTCAACAGCAATTCATTTAAGCATGGTTTATGTCCAAATTTCAGAAGTCTGGCCCCTTTTTTGTTACTATTATGTTACTGGCATATGACCTTAATGTGTTACTGAAAGTCTGTTTTTACTTGTGATCTTTCTGCATTTTTATATTAAAGTTCACATCATATCATAAATAATCTTATATCTGAGGTGTATAAATACCTCTGTGAATGTAGTTTTTGTTATTTATTCCTCAGCATGACAGTTACTGATATTATAGTGATAGAAAAGTTGAGTCCCTGACAGGAGAGGACATTTTGACTGATGGATTTTGCAGCTTAAGTCGCTCTGTCAGTTCTGCTCATTTTATTTTTTTATACAAGAGAAACAAATTTCTTAGGAAGCACTGCACTGTATGGAAAATGTAAGGTTAATTTAAAATTGGACTAATTTTTATTTTAACCATAACATATGAATTCCAGCAAAGCACACATTTTTTCAGGTTGCTTATTTAGGTATCTTTTTTTTTACTCTCTGAGCTAGAGGATTTGTCAGGTTTGTCAGAAAAAAACAAAAGCATCTTTTTATAAAGATTTATTTTCTTTATGACTTTGTAATTTTTTTCATGAATTTTCTGAACTAGTTTTGATGACAGTGTCCTCTTCCTTTTATTATCACACAAGCTTTATTTATTGTAAACATCTTTGGCTATGAGCAACATCATTTTTGATGACAGAAAGGAAGAAAAACATTCCATAAATATCACTTGTCTTATTGTCTAAGTAACAATGCTACTTACAAATAATGTGGTCTAGTAAAACCTCATTCTTTCCAGACTGATGGGGAAAAGGCATCCAGACTTCCTACTTGTTTCCTTCAGTGCACTGAACCAATGTCTGAACTTGCAGTTACTAAACTGTATTTGATGTCACTGAGCTAGATAGATACGAATAATTGATGGTCAACATCATTCACGACTGGACTCTATTTCATTAAGCGTCTTCATTCCTATTTTATCTCCAGGTGCTTGCAAATGTTTACACAGAAGCACCCCCAAACCCCAATAAATTAAAATTGCTGTCACCTTTCCTTGTTGAGCAAAATCTCCTATTTACCATTCATCAAACTTAATTACATAATTTTTCCCCCCTTCCCCTTGGATTACTTTAGTTTTCTTTTACCTTCTTAGACTTGCATCAAAGATAGCTTTAGGGCAAAGATAAATTTGATCTCAAAAAACAGATTTTGGTTGACATGCTTGTGGATTCAATTCGTTGTCAGATTCAGGCAGCTTTTTACGTACCGTCTCACTCACAATTATTGTGGTATTCATAGCAGAAATCACTCTGGACAGTGTTGGTCTTCTGGGCTCCTTTCCAGCCAGTGAAATGAATGAATGCCTCTATGTAGAATGTAAAGGAAGTAAAAAAAGTTCAGAGACCTTTGAAATTAGCCAAAATAAATGTTGATGATAGGACTGTGTGTCTTTAATGTTTTCCTGGATGCTTGACATTTTTGTTTCCTTTCTTTTTTCAAATTTCTCTGTTCTGTATTTGTAAATTGCAGCCTTTACATTAAAAAAGTAGGGTTGTTATTTTGCTTTTATTTACTAAAATGTATAAATGTAAAACACTGTTGTTTTTTTCTTTTCCCAGTAATTTATTGGTTGGAATACTTTCTTGTATGCATAAAATCCAAGTCTGAAGCACCATTTAATAGAGGAGCCTACAAAAAGAAAATAATTGACCAGAGTATCTATCAGTATCTGGTTGGACAAATGCATGAATGCAACTGTGGTCAAATAAATTTTACTGGGTTTCTTCTGAAGATGTATTTTAAAGCAAGAATTTTATAATTTTATTATTATTTGTGGAATTAACATGTCCACGAGAATCTCTTCATCATAGCAGTTCAGGATTTGCACATGTGTTTATCTGTATGATCTTCATTGATTATGTTTTTCAGGTGTACTTATCTGCAATAAAATGATTCTTAGATATATTTTTGGCTGTGAAAAGATTGATGAATGCAAATTTCAAGCCAGTATCTAAATGTGGTTTTGAAGCTGAGTCTTTTGGTGCCACCTTCTGGTGCAAGTTGTTTGATAAGGACAGAAGTCAACTCAGGTTTTATTGATGGATATGTTAGGTGGATGTTGTCATCTCATGTTTTCAGCAGTGACTTAGGCCACAGTAGAATGGGAATGATAAGATAGAGAATTATAGTAAATGATTGCAAAAAATATTCTTAATTTAAGTCAGCAGTCCTTGTTAACTAATAGAGAGGAAGAAGTTCTCTTTAACTTATGGATATAAGCAAATGGAAATGAATAAAATTATGCTATATCTTAATATAGACTGTGATTTTCCAGTGCCTTCATGTATTTCTTTCTTATATTTCCAGATAATAAATGAAAAATTAAAAACACACTTATTTCAGTAGCTTTTTATAGTTGAATAATACTTAAACTCTGCATAATCCCCCCCTGTGGAGCAGGGGGTAGAAGTGCCGCTCTGCTACACAGAGGGCTCGAATCCCGGGAGTTGGACTCGATGATCTCTAAGGTCCCTTCCAACTCGCACAATACTATGATACTATGATATGATACTATGATAAGGATCATTAGCAGAATTCTGCCCTCTACTTCAACCCATTCAAATAGTTTTTTTCTTTCTTTTTTTTTTTTTTTTCTTTTCAGAGATAAAATGGTCTTGATTAAAACTTGATCCTGTTGAAGTTGTTGGCAAATTGCCATTGACTTTAGTGGAGTGATTGTTGTTGCTTTGTCTGCAGCACTTATGTAGACAGGAATTATTAGTGTGCTGGAGTAAATTATCTTTTAATTGATATCCAGATTTTACTGAAGCATGTAAGCAGTGCTTAGTTTACACTTGAATTTAATGAAACAACATTGAAAGTTCATGGGCAGCTGATATCCTATGGGGTAATCTATGCCTTTGGTATTGAGTGGTGACTGAATAAATTGGCTTGCCCAGGTTTGGCTATGGACCCTTGAAGTTTTCTTCTGGGAAAAAACAGATGTGATGGTGAGTACCATATCCAGTTTCCTCCTGGATAACAGATGGTACATCAGTTTGCTATGCTTAGTCTCTCTATCACTTTCCGTATCACCACATCACACTTCTTTTGGGATCTAATTTAGTTGTACAGAGAATTGTGTATTTCCCAGTCCCCCTCTATGCCACAAACAAACAAAAAATCCTACACCTTTTGTAATAAGTAAGACAGTGAGATGCGTAACTGGCAGATATAATTTGAGAAACCATCGCTTTCATCAATTTATATCAATAGAAAATGCTTCCTGTCATTAGGAAAGACATCTGAAACACTCTTGGATTTCTATATCTGGGCTAACTTTTTAGAAATGAAGCATGGGATCCATGTTTGCATTATTCTCACTCTAATAAGTGACGAATAGGGCTTTAAATGCAGACTTAAACCAATATCTAGACAGCAAACGTTTCTGGGAAGAAGAAAAATAAATTCAATTAAAAAACAAAAACAAAAACAAAAAACAGTAAGATTTGAGATGTTAATCTGTCATCCTAACACACTATTTTTACTGTCTACTAGTTACTACTTTGTCAGTGGTTGACTTCAAGCTTAGAAGGATAAATGTGTTTTTCTGGTCAGATAGTTCAGTAGCTGATTAAGAAGCGTTCATTAGAGGGAAAATGAAGACAAACCATGCTATCATATAGAATAGAACTAATATTGAACCAGATTTTGTCCTTTTCATATTAATTTATTTTTAATATTGAAAATGAAGGAAATGTACATTGCTGCTTTCTAGTGGAGGAGGCTGAATTTCCCAATGAGTAAAGGTGGTCACACTGGGACTTGGCAGGGCATAGGCTGTTGTGATGTGGTTTCTGATCTATTTTGGGTATGTTGGGTATGAACAGGATAATCAGCAAGTATGTTGAGCAGTCAGAACAAACTTGTGTCTGCTTGCAGAGTAGATAATCTTACAAGACGTATGAAATGTGCAATTTAGCATCTTTTCTCTTAACTTCTTAGATGGGGTGAGAGGACTGTGAAGAGGTGAAAACTGCCTTTTGATTTTAGCATGTTCTGTGAGAAGGATAGAAGGGGGTGATGTATTATACTGATATGGAAATAGTATAGCTTTGCCCCAGTATAATAAAAAGTCACTACTTCAACAAAAAATATTCTATATGCACACTAACTTGTAACATCCAGCTTTTTACAGGAGTTTGCAATTCTTGGATTTCTTCTTTTGTTTTCAATCAGGAGAATTGCATCTGTTTCAAAATGACATTGCACACAACACCAGATCAAGCAGTATCAGTGTGTTGTTCTGCGCAGATATTTCATCATTAAGGAAATTTCTTAGTTCTTTGGACTAAAGGCTGTAGCTGAGATATTTACAAATTAAGCTTCCATAGTTTTGAACCCGAATGTGCTAGTGAAAACCATATTAAAGGCCAGCTTCTGGTTTAGATCAGGGCTAGCATGTGTTGGTCTACTACTGATGTGATTAAATTAAGTAGTTTATTGGGTTTCTTAAGGCAAGGTGAGGGACATGCATGTTCAGAGAAATGGTTTGTTTCAATAATATTTAATGACACCTCTTGGGCTGCACCAGCAGTGAGAGCAAGCTTTGCAGCATCCCTGTGACGGTGCAGGACAAGGTGATGATACAGTGTTTAAATAATGGCCCTCCCCAGCCTCTCTCTGTTAAAAGTGTTTCCAGTTTCCAGACTGCAATTATATAATGAATAGTTTGGATCATTATATATGAGGTCACTGATAGTGTAACTAATATCTGCCCATATGTTCCTGTTATTTTAACCTACTCACGTCCAAAGATGCAACCGATGTCTCTCAGCAAGTTTTATTGTACATTAGCAACTATTAATCACTGATATTAGCACTGTAATGACTTTCAGCTGCACTGAAAACTGGAGCCAGTTACAGAAGACATTTTACACACAGAGAGGAAGTGGTGTTCCTCCTCACCTTTTCTTCAGTGGGGTAATTGTTAAAACTATACATATGAAAATTATTTTTGAAAGTGCAGTGTAGGCAGGGGAAGGAAGCTGTGTCAGAGCTGTGGTTTGGAGCCACTATGTGCTTGGCCAGGTGCTCCTGCTGATGAGTTGTACAGGTGTCTTGCTGGTGGGCTTTCACCAGCAGCAGCAAAGCTCCTGGCTGGATTTGTGATTAATAGTGCAGTGAGCCCTGCATTGGATATAATTGCAACAGTTTGCTTCTGTTCAGCCCTGTGGACTCAGCGTCCTCCATTACAGTGTTTGCAGCTGTTCAGGAAATCAACTCTGGGAGGAATTATGGGGTTTAGATCCGTGTTATTGTGGTTCCTTTGATGGTAATGAGTGCTGTAGCTTCTTTGCTAAAATTGTTTTAATCACTCTTTTGAATACGCTTTAAAATCATATGAGCTTAAGGCAAATACATTAAAAAAACACAACACAAAGCAAAACACTACAGAGAAGATCTGCAGCTTCCCTTGATTTGCTTTACCTCCATTTTAAATACTGCTGCTAATTATGAACTATCTGTGAAAATTCAAGGTGTTTTAACTAAATGACAAATTTTAACCAAGTAGGCATGTTAGATTGAAAATAGTCTGCTCTGTAAATAAAATTTGTTCTTTAAAAGCAGTATGTAATTTTTTTGCAATCAATAGCATTTCATGCTTTGAATTTTAAGTAATGTTGGAAAAATAAATATGTAATTTGTTACAATTGCATTTCATACTTATGTTACAAAGCATTTCATACTTTAAATTTAGCAATTTTGTAATAAGAATGACAACAGCATTGCCTTATAAACTTTAAAGTTTGAGATTTTTAAAAAGTAAAAAGTTTAAATGTTACATTGAGAAATACTAGAGGTATGTAATACAACTTTTTACATACTAATAATGTGGCATCTATTATGTAAGTAGTTTGCTTTTAGATTATTTTTTAATAAGCATAGTTGTGTCCTAGAGAATCCTGAGTATCTCACAAGAACAGCTCATGAATTCCTGTCTCCATTTTTTTGTCCTTGTTTAAGATGAGAAACAGTAAGTAGCGTTACACCCTGCACGTTGTCTGACAGGATGAGTGGGGATGGCCTCAAACTGTGCCAGAAGAGCTTGAAACTAGATATTAGGAAAAACGTCTTCTCTGAAAAAGTGATGAAGTATTGGAACATGTTACCTGCCCAGGGAAGTGGTGGAGTCATCCTTGAAGGTTCAAGAAATGTGGAGATGTGATACTTAAGGACTTGGGTTATTGGGCTATATTGGTAGTTGGACTTAGATGATCTTTGAGGTTTTTTCCAATGATTTTTAATGATTCTGTGGTTCTATATAACTAATCTTCTATTTTTAAACAGAGATCATGAATTCTTTTTTAAAGTAACGTTTGTTAACATTTGCTTCAAGTTCTGTAAACTTGCAAAGGTTTGCTAGTGAATGCAAATAAATGAACATTTGGGTGATACATGAACATATTTGAAAGAAGGAAAACCTACTAGAAATGTTCTTAAATTCAAGAGTATATTCAGGAAGGAGATATTTACACAAAAAAATCTCATTCTCCAAAATGAGTGCCACTGATGAATGGTAAATACAGTTTTCCTGATCAGGCCATAAGGGATGTTCTCATCAAGGTATGTTAGAGGGGGGGAAATCAATTTAATTGAAGAACTGAATGTTTTAGAGAAGCTTTTTTAGTTTCTATTGTTTCTCTGTTTTTCAGTCTCTTGGTTTTGGAATTCTAGGGCTCATGACTCTTACCCTTCCCAAAAAATCCCTGGACAGCAAACATGCATAAAATATATCATTTTGCATCTCTAAGACTACTTTAGTACGTTAGCTAAAGGATTAAAAAATATTTAATTATCTGATGGTAATTAGGGCTGTTTTCAAACCCCTCTGAATACTGGTCTGTTGACTGGAATGGTGTATTTACAGATGTGGTTGATGTATTTTTCTTATGGTGTTTCTGAATTTTGTTTCCCTGCAGCATTGTAAACTGAAATATCAGTGTAATAAAGTGAAAGATTGTCTTGGAAGGCAATTGTCTAAGATCCATGTTTTGTGAGAACTAGATATAACTTAGCTTTAAACTTCAGGTTACTGGGCTTCGAGTTAAGTGCATAATCAAGACAAACTATTATTTCTTGCTTAATGTCTCTGCTAGGAATATATTTTACAGCTCAATAGTTTGTTTGAATAGCAATACATAAGAACAGAAAATAATTACTTGATTGCTAAACTGAAACATCAATCATTCAGCTTATAAAGAAAAATATCACAACAATAGATGTAAATCTGAACACACTTCTCTTCTGTTTTTAATTTGGGATTCCTATAAGAATAAGTTCTGGCCTTTAAAGTGTTTGTATGTAGACTTTAAAAGGGATTGTTAAATTTTCAGCATCCTATCGTAGATAATGGTATTGCATGTGAATTCTTTATGCAGCCCACAGGCTGATATCCCACCCAGCAGCTGGTCCCCCAGGAGCAAAGGTGATAGAAGCCTCTGATCCTCCTACTTGCACCACAAATTTTAAAAAGAAAAATATTAAGGTAAAACTGTCCCTATTGCAGACCATTGCTGAGATATGTCTGAGGACAAATAGTAGATAACCTAACCATATCATTTTTATTGTAGTTCTTTCTTTTAAAAAACATGTAAAAAGCAAAAATCTGTGGAAGCCGTATTAGATGAAGTCTTTCACTTTCATTTACATGTATGTAAAATGCTCTGAAAGTGAAGACTCCTATTTATTTCTGGAAAAATGACAACAAACAGTACAATAACACTATTTGATGGAGCAAATTCTCACCTATGCTATTTTTCAACCCAGTCTCCACCATTAGCTATACATTTTTGCCATCATGTTGTGCACTTAAAAATCTGCATCAGTGGAGATGACCCATTGTCACCACTGCTGAAACATACCACCTTCTGTCACACTGTACTTGCAGCTGCTGTTTGGTTTCCAGAAACGTTTAGCAAGCTTTGATAAATGTCAGTGGGCACTGTTTTCTCCACATGGAGGTGTTCAGTGATGCCCCTCTGCTTCATATGTGCTTCTGTGTCAGACACCAATTTGCCAGACTGCACTTTTGCTGCCACTTGTCATATGGCAACAAAACGTAATGAAATGTTGGTGGGAAGGTTCAGCCTCTAATGTCATGGGCCAACATAATAAAATGAGAGACATTACTTTTGGAGCAACCATTGTGCTTAGAGTATATTAGTATCTATAAAGATAGAAAGGTAAGGGCTAATACAGTCCGAAATTAAGGAATAACTGGAAATTCATGTATCTAACTCAGAGCACGAAAGTGTTCATAGATGTTAGGGAGGGAAGGAGCATCTAGGAGAAGACAATGAAGAATATCTGAGGCCCAGTAGAGATTAGGGTATCAGTGGCTTGGCAGGACCCATGAATTTCGGCAGTTGATGGGTTTGATCTGTGGATGTACTCTTAAGAATTGATAAGAGCGTCAGTATGTGGGTTATTCTTCAGATGGATGACCTATTCATAGCTAGGAAAATAGAGCAGAGTCTGGCTGAGAAGGCAAAATATGATTCTAATAGCAGCTCATGCTGGAATAGGAGGCAGGGGATCGATTTCTGCTCTGGTTGTTCATCTCTCATAACCCAGGGTAAATCACTTAACAGAATTTATCATGTACTGATCCAGCCATGAAGCAGATGTTTTACTTCCCCTCTTCACAGCACATAGTAAGATGAAAACATCTGATCATTAAGGATGGTTTGGGGGTAAGGGCAACATAAATTCTGGAGATAAAGATGTGTGCAGGGTGGGTCTGTGGCTTTGTTGGGTTCAAAATACCAGCATATGAGGAGTTAGAACAGTGATCTCATTTGGTGGATATGAGCTGCACACATCTGCTAATTATTTAAAGAGGAAATAGTGAATAAATGAGAGTTAGGAAATAGGCTATTCTGCACTCTAAAATAACATTGCTCTTAAGGAAGAGATCAATTAAAATTCTTATTCCTCAACACTGGTGGTAATTGGTACTTGAATGTTTGGCATGCTCAATGCCTATGGGAAGAAGCTGTTCTAGGTTTTCTGTAGCACTGTGTGCAAAATGAGAACCAGATCTGTTGCCACATGTGAATAATGGAAAGAAAATAGTGTTTGTCTCTCAGTCCTGGAAGCCGGATGCATGGGAATAAATGAAATATTTGCTATTGCAGTGCAGCATATGGATATACCTGGCATCATTTCCTCAAAGACATCCCATATGTGTGCCGTCTGTAAATTGTTTACAGAAAGGCTTACTGATTCATCCCAAATATGTAATCAGATCACAAAAATAATACAGAAGTGATTTAAGTTTATTATAGGCTAATGTTTTATTTGTCTATACAGAATGTCAGAAAATCTAAGTAATGTGTTTTTTTTTTTTTTTTTTTTTTTTTTTTTTTTTTTTTTTTTACCAGATGAGAGAACAATCAGGCTCAGTATCTGGATGTTACATCCAAGATTAATCATGGAATTAGTTATATGTCAAATTTGACTTCAAAATTGTAAAGATTGGAAAAAAAATATTAAGTAGAAGCAGACACTTTTCCTATCTTGAAAGTTACTTCTCAGACATTATTTATAATTTTTTTAATGTCCCTTGATGGGTATCCTTTTAGCTTTTCCTTTTCTTATGAATATGGATATGTGAAGAATGAGTTTGTGTTTTATGTCATGATTGGAACCTAATGATAGTACTATAGACTTGATCCCGTAACATGGAAAAAGGTATTTTTGTGACAAGTTGGAAGGAGGAAAAACAGCTCTGTCTATGCTCTGGAAAATAATAGAAAGAGGTTAGAAATTCACTGGGCTTTTAGAACTAACACATGTCCAGTGTTAATACCTTTGCACAGATGCTTATGTCTTCTCACCAAATGTGCACCAAATTGATCTCTTGTGATTCCAGTGGAATTGAGGTTAGGATCCATGACTTGCTCTTTGAGGGACTGCAGTAAACGAATCTGCTGCAGACATTTTATAGATTTTTATTTTCACATCATGAACATATCAGGATGGTACCATGCAACTAAGGGGAAACATGCTAGGGATGATTATCAAATAGATTTGGAAATTCTGGCCGTGTATTGATATATTTTTTTTCTAGATTAAAGAAGGAAACAGAATATTTTGAAAAGATATTTACAGGGTCAACATAGGAAAAATGGGATCTTAACTCTTCGATGAGCTTATTCATTACCAGCAATCCTCTTCCTGTGGATTATGATTGGTTTTTTGTGTGTGTGTTTGTGTTTTTTTTTGTTGTTTTTTTTTTTTTTTTTTTTTTAATCTACAAAAAATCCTCTCTTCTAAAGATTTCCTTGTTATTAATTTGTAAGCTTGGAGCTGAAAAAGCCTTTTCCAGTACAAGATCCAACTCTGAAATTACTTGTAAGTTTGCAATCTTTCTTGTAGGCAGTGAGCCTTTGGCCAGAGGGGATGAGATTTAGGGTGCTTGCAGGGTCCCCTGGAAAAGTCTGTCTCTCACTTCATTTTTAATACCATCCTGCTTGGGTGGTATTAGCTCCCACATATTATAGCTCATGTAGTTTAGGCATATACATTAATTCAATTACATGAGCACCTTGGGAGCCTATTAGAGGCCTTTTCTACCCTACTGTCAGAATGAGAAATTTTTGTTGCTGGAAATGTAGCATTTCTGAGGTTGCATGTACGCCAGCAGTTAAATCTTAGCAGACAATTTAGAACATGTGCATTCGTGTAATACTGAAGACTGAAAGAATGAGTAGAAAATCCTTTAATTGTGTTGCAAACCAGAGAAGTAAAGGTTTTTCTTGAAGACACAGACTGAATATGAGATATTATGGGGCATTTAAACAACAACAACAGCAACAAAGACATTTTTTGAAAGTGAATTGAATGAATTCTTAACAGCATAAGGATTATAGGAAAAGCTAATAGTAATACTGTTGTGAGCAAAAGAGAAAGAAGTATGTGAATTTCTGAATTCAGTAATGTGCACTGCTGGTCTGGCATTAACTCTTCTCTAAAGTTGTGGAACTTTGCCTTTTGACAGAGTTGTCAATACCTTAGGGCATCGACTAAAATTTCTTTGTCTCAGACCAGTGTTTCCCTTTGCATTGTTTTCTTTTTCTGATTTGAAGACTTCTATTTAGGGACCTGCATGTTCTTTTGATTAGGTACCTACTTTATTGAGTGGCAGAGAAATGTATTTTGGGATTCATAAATAAAACAGGGGTGACTAGGTAAAAACCAGAATTAAAATGATAACTTACAAAATTAAATATGTGTTCTGGTATACAGATGAAAAAAAAATAAATGATGTGATATAACTAGAAAAGGTTGTTAAAGCCTTTATCAGTCTGCTCACCACTTGAAATGGGAAATAAAAATGGACATCATTAACTTGAAACTTATTGAACTACATATGGGTTTCAGTTAAGTTGCAAGCACTTGAGCACAACCAGATAAAATTGCTTTATCTCTTTGCATGTTTGAGCCATCATGTAAAAAGCAAAATATGACTGATGTTGAAAAGAATTAGTTCTTGAACCCTGCCTGGTGGTTTCAGTGGAGTACTCTGTCATATTTCTAATTTAACTCAACTTTATTCTTTTTCATTGTCCCATGTCTTTAAATAAGTGTGTTTTGGGTCCAGGTTCTCAAATATTTTTCTCACTAGGCCATCAGAAAATATATATCCTTTATTATTCTTCTCTATCCATTCTGTCAGCTTTGGACATTTGGACACTTACATAATCAATTTACTGCTGAATCAAGCCAATCTCACTTTCTCTAATCTTGATTTTTATTTTAACTAAATGGACTCAGTCTCTCTGTATGCTGTATCATGAGCAGACTTTGCTTACCTATTTCAGTTACAGGTTTCGCTACAAGCTATAATAATTCACTTATGCTCCTATCCCATGCTCTTTGTTGAGGGCTTCTACTCACATCTATCATAGCAGATCTAGCACTCTTGCATGTGGAAAGTACAGTAATGTCAGGATGGCCATAAAGCGAGTGGAAAGTAGAAGACAAGGCCTAGGTAGAGATGTGCTAAGTGAAAAGGCACTTTCAGTGGTTTTAAAAAAAGTGATTTGAAACAAGTGAGGGGGTTATTAATAGAAATCAGCAAATAATTTGGGAATGTGTTTGTAATATTATGGATGTACTTGAGTAAAGAAATGCCATTTTGAATGATAACTTCCTTTATGGAAGGCAGCAAATAGCTGCAGCTGTCGTGTTTGTATGTTGTGCTGACATTCTTTGGGGCATAAAGAAACTTATTTCTGTGCATGATATAATTAGAACTGTTTTCACCAAATGTGGCAAATGACCTTATAAAAAAAGTCAATGCAGAACAAATCCTGACTAGATTATTTTTGCTAACATTGTACCATTAAACTGAGAAGAATGTACAAATCAAAGAATGGTGTGCAGACTGTAATTTCATTCTGAGAGAATGAAGAATGAAGAATTCTGTGTTTATCTTGTGATGTTTTTACTACACTTCAGGAAACAGAATATGCTTATTTTGAGAGCTTTGGCAAGTTAAATATCTAGAAGAAAACATTAGATCGACACTCAAGAAGTTTTTGGACTGCAACTGTATTCCAAAGGAGAGAACAAGTCACCCTTTTCTGTGGAATGTAAAGTGACTTGGAATTGAATCACATTTAGTTTTCTTGTTATCAACTGAATGTAAGTTATTTTTTTGCAGATGTTCTTTCAGCTGGTTTTCAAAGAACATGGCTTGTTTCAAAAATGATATGTGATACCTATATTAAGGTATCTCAGACCTACTTAGTGTCCTTAAATATATATTTTTATTATTATTATTACCTTTAACCAGTTCCATCCATAGGTGTCTGTGTTTGCCTATGAGAAATGCTCAGGATCATTTGAATTTTAAGTAGCTTTTTCAGTTGAGATCCAAAGTTATATAGTGTTTGTCAGATCCACAAGCTATCCTATTTGAGCGCGCTGCCACACAAAGTACATAAGGTGTGCCAAATGAACCAGAGAGAGGGGCTGGGAAGAAATGACATTGTAGCTGTAATGGAATTTACTGAAGGCTGAGGAAGTAGTGGAGCTGATCTGTTACCTAGCCACTGTCTATAACCAGCATCATTTCCAACACGATGTAGAACTTTTGTTTGATAAATATGCAGCCAGTCCAGTTTCAAAAAAAAAGGTACTACTAGTATAGCAATTGTAACAAAAATGTACAATTTGTATAGCAATATACAAATAGTATAGTCTGCACCTTTTAACTTCTGTAAACAGTTTTACATGCCTATGCAGATGCAGAGAAGTAAAAACTACAATAAAAAATGGCATTTTATGAAAGCAGTGTTGTTTCAAAAAATGTTCTGTATGGCTTTTCAAGATGCCAGTAGTGCATGTTATAGCTTCACTTCTTCCTCAAGAAATGAACAAGGAGATGTGTAAAACAACCCATTTCCTTACTGTAATGGATATTTTGTAAGTATGTACTGTAGAATAAGAATTATTTTTGCAGGAGTACTAATCGTTGTCAATCAATAATACTAATCAGTAACGACTTTTCATAAATCTCACCAAGAGCAATCGTACTGCTCTAACTTGGGACTTGTTATAAAAAATTGCCTGGGTTATCTAATCTCTATGCTAGACAGAGCTGAAAATGCTTGCTCAAATTAGTTTGTGATAGAAGCAGATATCTCCATTTTGATGTGCCTGAGCTCGAAAAGATCTCCTTTAGCAGAAAATTGGGTAAAAGCTTAGTATGTCTTAATCCCAAATTTGAGATTCCATTTAAAAGTTTGTAAGGACAGTTTCTATATTTATGTTAAGTTTATCTAAAGCTGCAGGAGCGCCATCACCAGGGAACTGAACTTTACCTTCTCTCTCACTATTCTTCTGTTTAGGTGTACATCTCAAATCTGACCCTTACCTCCTCCCAAAAAAGGACTGGTCTGGGCACTTGCAATCCCTCTGCCACATTGGTTTTGAGCTGGCTGAGAATCCTGAGTAGAAGGGAGGCCATCAAGTCATCTGCAGTAAGTGTTATTTGGTGCCATACTAACTCCTGCAGTTGTTGGGAGGCACTGAGTGGGATACGGGTAGAAAATAAGCTAGTAGGAATACTTTCTTAGCAGGTTGTATATCTTTTTGTAACATTAATGTTAATACACATGTCTCTAGAATATCCAAGAATTAATAATTCTAAAGATATTTACCTATCATGAGGCGGTTCCATCATTAATTTCAAATCCATCCCAACTGGCTTTGTTGTACTGGGTAGTAAGGCAACATCAGCATTCTTCCAGACTCCCCAGCAGAGTCATAGAGCTTGGAGAGCTTGGTAATTCCATACTGGAGTTTGATTTATTAAGATAAAATTTAAAAAAAATCAACGACACTCTCCAGAGCTGCATTCCAGAGCGAGTTCATACTGTTGTATACTATCTCGTTCAAAAATCTAGCAGTAATTAGCATTTTCATATTTATAATGATTAAGAAATTGAATATAAAATAAATAGAATTACTTAAATTTGCCCTCTCTTCTTTCTACTTTCTGGAGAATGTTAGAATTTCACTTCAGATGAATTATAAAAACAGTTAATTCAGCCTTGAACACTATTTCTCCCCACTGCGTGTGTGTAATTTTCTTTCTCTGGGAATAAGGTGGTATTAAACCTTCTTACCTCTTTCTCTCTTTGAGAACTAATACTGCTTTTGACTGAACCTTGGGAAAGTAAAACTATATATATGCTATCATAAATTTTCACTTTTTCTTTTTTTTTTTTTTTTTTTTTTCCTCTGTATTTGGAAAGTATCCTCTTTCACATTTTGGTTTCTTAACCTTTTTATTCTGAATTTTCTAAGAAAATTCTGAAGTATTCTCTGTATTAACTTGTGAAGACCAACATACCTTTATGAGGAGCCTTTTTGCATTTATCCATTTCCTGTAACTAATTTGTAACCACACTTTTTTTTTTTTTTTGCTGTCTTGTAACTAAAACTGACTAAGAATTTTCAACTGAGTAAATATATACTTCTTTTTCTAGTTTTGTTCCTGTTTAAAATAGTAATTCAAACTTGTCAAAACAAATATTTTTAATGGATATTAAAAAGGCATAGAACCTCTTTGCAACTACATGCTTACGCACAGCTCAATTACTAGTGATTTTCAACTGGATCAGCCTTGCAGTTTAGGTGACTACATAATACTAGATTACATAGGAGTATATTTAATAGTATAGAATTGTCAGTTAATTTCTGCCTGATTTTTTTCAAAATAGTAAAGCTAAGAATAATTGATATATCAAGTCTGTTGCCATCAGGTGTTTGAACTTTAATTAGAAATCTTCATTGGCTTCCAGTGTTAATCTCATAAGCATTTTAAGACATTTTCAATTTCATATACAAATAATCCACTGCAGATAAATTGTAGCTTTCAAAAGTTCCTATTTCTGAAAAAGGCAGTGTTACAGGTATATCTTTTTTCAGTCATGAGAACATGGAAATTGTTGAGCTGACCCCTAGAAAATGGTCTGGGAAAACTTGCTGCCCATGGCCTGGACACGTATACCTTTCTTTGGGTAAGGAACTGGCTAGAGGGCCATGCCCAGCGGGTAGCGGTTAATGGAGTTAAGTCCAGCTGGTGACCCGTTACAAGTGATGTCCCCCAGGGGTCAGTACTGGGGCCCATCTTCTTTAATATCTTTATTGATGCCCTAGTTGAGGGGATTGAGTGTACTCTCAGTAAGTTTACAGATGACACCAAGTTGGGGGGTAGTGTGGATCTGCCTGAGGGGAGGGAGGCCCTTCAGAGGGATCTGGATAGGCTGGATCACTGGGCTGAGATTAATGGACTGAGGTTAAACAAGGCCAAGTGCCAGGTCCTGCACTTTGGCCACAATAATCCCATGCAACGCTACAGGCTTGGGGCAGAGTGGCTGGAGGACTGTGAAGAGGAAAGGGACCACCCCCAGGTGGTTGATGCTCGACTGTGGTGAGGCCGCATATCAAGTATTGTGTTCAGTTTTGGGCTCCTCACTACAAGAAAGACACCAAGGCTCTGGAAGTCCAGAGATGAGCAACAAAACTTGTGAGGGGTCTGAAGCACAAGTCTTATGAGGAGCAGCTCAGGGAGCTGGGATTGTTTAGCCTGGAGAAGAGGAGGCTCAGGGGAGACCTCATTGCACTCTACAACTTCCTGAAGTGAGGCTGTGATGAGGAGGACTTTGGCCTCTTCACCCAGGCGACAAACAGGACCTGAGGAAATGGCCTCAAGATGTACCAGAGGAGATGTAGATTAGACATAAGGAAAACCTTTTTGTCTCAGAGAGTGGTCAGGCACTGGAATGGCCCATGCAGGGAGGTAGTGGAGTTGCTGTCCCTGGCAGTGTTCAAGAGGTGTCTGGATAAGGAGCTACGAGATGTGGTTTAGGAGCTTGTGGTAGCATTGTTAATGGAAGGATGGTTGGACTTGATGATCTTGTAGGTCCTTTCCAACCTTGTGACTCTGTGAAGTCTAATAACATAAAAACGAAAATCAAGTACAGATTGAGTAATTGCACCTGTTTTAATGTTGCCTATGGCGATGGCATCCAATAGAACAGTTCTGTAGACCTTCTACACCTCATCTTATAGTTGATCTCTTATTTTCTTGTTGAACTGTAATTTCATAACATCTGCCTTGTCTTAGTAGGTTCATAGCATTAAGGCCATTTCTATGAGCACAGACCTCATCTAAGATCAGTACGTCATCAGTGTTATACATAAACTCATTTGAGAGATTTACTTGAAATAAGCTATTTCACACCAGATAGGTGCACTAGTTGTCCTGCCCAGCTAATTAAAATTGTTAACACTGGGGAGAGAAAAAAAGGTATGATTCTTCATCTGATTCTCCTTTAATTTTTATTAACAGACTCTTCATCTAATGTTTCCTATGTAGCATGGCACATCAATTACTTTATCTTTTCTAAATCAAGGCTATTTACTTGCCTTAAATGTCTCAGAAAAATATTGTTTCCCCATAAATGAAGGTAATGTCCATTTTTTTATTTGTTTGCATTAGGATAGCAAAATGGATTCATGTCACATCAAGAAAGAAACCCTAAGCATAAGAAATTAAAAGTGAATTGCAAGGTCCCTCTCTAAGAGCAGTGTTATATGTGTAGGTGAGCAATTGCAAAAGGGAAACCTAATCTAATATACGCAGTGGAATAATGCCTCAGGCCTATGGTGAATTTTCAGAGTGATACAATCATGGGTTTTATGACCCTACACTGCTTAACAAGATTAGAAATAGACTATTTGTTACTGTCCAGAAATTGAGAAAAGTTGGCAAGATCAGCGTGTAGTTACCCTCATGTTCTTAAGACCTTGACCAATGGAAACTACTATGTTTTTGATGGAGGAATACTGAAGACCCTAATTTGATTTATATGCAATTTGTTTACTGAGAAGCTGCAGTTACAGCAGATATTATTACTGTTAACACATGTAATGATACAGTAGTACTGTTGCTGTAGGCTTGATTTTCCAAACTTGTAATAGGGGGAACTTTTGTGTAGAAAGATACAGGTTTTTACGAAGGGATTTAGAGCTTTCCCATCTGATTTACCCAGAAACAACAAAATTATATGAACTAAGAGTAGATAAATATGTTAAACAGGCCACCTAAAAGAAAAATTTTAGGCCTGATTTTAGGTTGGCAGATAGATAGGAGTTGAGCAAAATGGAGACATGGGGCATGGTAGAGTATTTTGAATAAATGTGCAAGTGTGATGTTATTAAGGGGTGGCAGTTGTGAGAAAATGCAACAGTCTGTTTGGTTTCATTGTATGTTTTGTAGAGTATAAGATGTGAAATTGCTGATGGTTAACTATGATACCTCCTCACAGTACATTTTGTATAATATTTTCTTTTTATGGACATTTTTTTCCCCTGGCGGGTGAAAAGGAATTATCTATATTTATTTTATTTACGTCTCCTAGCAGCTTCCTTATCTGTACCATGAACTTGTTTTTGAATTCTTCTAAATCTCTTAAACTCTGAAATCTTTTACCTCTGCTGAAATCTATTCTGCTGACTGTTAAAGGAAATAGTTTTATCTACCGTCTTCTCATAGCTCCTCCTCATAACTTCAAATACTATCTATTCTTCTGCTTCCTGTATGCAGAGGCTACCCTAGCTAACATAGAGGAGCTAATAGTATTTTGGAAATACAAACTGTACAGTATTTGTAACTGTAACTCAATTGAAGTCATTTCTGTTGGTTACTTCGCTCGGTGTAACAATACCTTCCTTTTACATGGCTAAATAAATCATCTGAAGAGGCCACAGTAAAACTTTACCTAACAATTAATTTAGCCCACAAATTTCAGCTATTGAAATGACTCCGGAGCCTCCTGAGTTGGTGTTTATATGAAGTTTCAGCTGAGATTTCTAAGTCCACTTTCTTCAGACACGTTTCAGGCAGTGTATGAAGGAACTTCAGATACGGACAGGAGAGAGGATAATTGCACGTACACTCATAAAAGAAGGTAAAAATATTGAATTGTTTTGTTTTTGTAAACCACTTACAAACTCATACTGATTTCTTGTGCACTATGGGTAAGCAAAACTTGCTGGAAAAAAAAAAAAAAAAAAAAAAAAAAAAAAAAAGGATGTGTTTTCCCAAAACAAAATTGTTTTCTGAAAAATAGCTAAGAAACTAGTGTGTAGAGAGTACAATACTCTGATGCTTTTACTTAATCTTGAAACTGACAATTAAACATGAGGTAAGTATGGTCTATTTTGAGGGTCTCTCTGGATCGTCCTCTTATCTTCAAGTGTTCACGTGGTTGTTGTTGCTCAATCAGAATGTATTTGTGTTTGCAAGAACTATATTGTTCTCCCTTTTTCTGTGAAAGCATGAGGGAACAATCATCTGGTAAATTAAGGAGCTGAGAAAATGGGGAGATTAGCGTGTGCTATAAAATAGAGCATCCACAGGTCTGCAAATAATGTTATTTTTGAAGAAGTGCAGAAAAAGAATAGGTTTAAACATGAAAATAATCATAAATGATATGACAGTTAATACAGCATAGTGCTCATAACAAATGTTTTTCTTGGAAAGCCACGAAGCACCACCTTCATGGTGAAACAGAATGTTCAGCTCAGTAGGAAATATGCCTTAATAAAACTAAAACATAAATATCTTATTGCACACTTTACCAGGTACATAATTTTCACTCTAATTCTGAATCCACAAAATTACAGGATAAAACAGTTTGTTAAAGCATCTTGACTACTGTGCGAGTGCACCAATATAAAATGGCAGAAATATTGTCTTATTTTTAATAGCTAATATTAATATTGAAGAGTTCAAATTGCATGTAGTGGTGTTAATGTGAATGCTCTTTTAAGAGTTCATACATAAATAATTGATTTTTACTTAAGAGTAAACATCCTTTATTTCTGAAATAGCCTACTGCAAAGACAACCCAAAAAGCTCTGCCTGCACGTTTATTCTCATGAGACAATAGCAGAGAAGAAAACTTCACTGAATTATTTCAAAAAGGTATTAGCCAAGCTTATAAATATGAAACTACATAGAAATATACTACTACAATGGTTAGCCAAAGCAGGCAGTATGTTGCACTTTTTACACTCAGAAACTAAGGAAGGGTGGGAGTAGTAGAAGGCTGTATTATTGTTGCTGCATTTACTTAGATCTTGATTTACAGTGTCAAGTAAACAGAAGGAAGCCACTACCAATTTTTTTTAAACCAGAATACCTAATCTTCTAAATTTTTTCATTTTTAATGCATTATATTTACTTCATTTAAGACATGAAATATTTCTTAATCTCACTAAAGGGATGAATCCTCTGGGAAAAGAGAACAGAAACATAGCTTCTAAAGCAAAGTGGAGAGTAACACCAATTGTATAAAATACCTGATACAAAACTTTTTTCAATGTCATTCCAAATTAGCAGTTTTATCCTCATCATCAAGCAGAGCAGAGCTGTGCTCAAGAAAATGGGCAGAAGTGGTTGCTGCTTAACTTATCATCTTTCCAAATGGTATAACCTGCTTTCTTTGATGCATCACCCTATGCTGCTGCTACACTGGATGCCTATCCCAGCAGTGAGGCTATTGTTGGTCTCAAGGCAAACTTCCACTATGGGATGCTGGCCCAGCTCTGTTTTTTCCCTTGCATTCAAAAGAGGAGGAGGATGAGATGGGAAATTTCTTCTTCATGGGAAGTTAAGGAAAGCGGGTATTTCCAGGCTTAGAAATAGTTTTGGTTGATACTGGGGGACTCTATGTTCTGCACTTGTAAAGGAGGATAAGAATAATAAAATGAATGAAAGAGCAGAGAAATTGGAATGAGAGTGAAGTGGGTAAGTTAGAATTAAATTTAGTAGGTGCCTTCTGAGGACTCTGAAATTCTTCTGTGTCCTTGTGTAGTTCATTTTAAAAGTTGTTTATTCTTGATATTGGGTACAATACAAGTTTATTCATTTGTAAGGAGAGCTGGATTACGTCCCTGATGCAATACAAATAAACTTGTGAACATCAGTGGAAATTGTTACTTTCCTTTACTATGTAAGATGCATGCTAGCTTGCTAATAAGGAGATTTAATCTGGACTGTAGACAAAATAGCTCACGTTTAAGTATCTTCTCCTATGTATTTACATACTAAGTATTTAGTAGTTTAGTATTAGTTTAGTAGTTTAGTATTTACATACACACTTCAATTTCTGGAAATCTATTAAGTACAGCTTTGCTCTTCGTGGCTTCTATTTAGTGCCTTGAAGAGATCACTTGATTCTTAATATATTATTTCAACTTGAATCTACTGATTTGTATTACATGGCTTATCTAACCTTTGCAGTTCCAGGAATCCAAATTTCTTCCCCTCCTTTATTTAATATAAGTTGTATCAGGTCCCATGGGCATGCCTGAGTGACAGAACCTCTATTGGTTAAAGGAAATTTGACAGGGAGTCATAGAAAGTAAAATGATACAAAGAATGAAAGAAAAGCTTGTCAGAAGTGGTCTTGCTCCTCTTTGCACACAAGGGACTTTAAACATGTTAGTGTGATCCTGATCCATGAGGTTTTAGGGCTTGATGTTTCACAGGAGAACAAGTGAGCTGCAGACCTGCTTTCAAGCATGGTACAATGTCTTGATTTCAAATAAGATGCTACTGATAGCTGGAAGGATGCAATTTGTAGAACTGTGCCTTGAAGACCTGATCAAAATCAGACTTCGTGTACATCTGGCACCTGCAATAAAATAAAAAAATAAAGAGTAAAGCAAAACAAAAAAAATGTGATGACAAATTACAATGGTCAGATAAAATAGGGGAAAGGGGAGCAGAGATGGAAAATAAGTGCAGTGTTCTAAATTACAGGGATTCTGGCTGGGAAGCAGTGCTGGGTTGCCTTTGCCCATGCTGACTTTTCTCTGCCTTTGGCTACTTACCCAGCAGTCTCTGAATACATTGCCCCTTCCTCTATGAGTGATTTGCTTCATCTGCAACAGTTTTGGACCGCTTCATTTTGTAGCACAGTTTTAATGTGCCTAGACACCAGTTCCTTGTTATTTCAAATTGCTGTCTGTGGTCTTTGGTGGCAACCTGGAGGTAAGTGCAGATCAGAGAGCAGGGATACAGATGGGTTCCTTACCTCTCAGGAAAGGAAATCTGACTCAGGTAAGTAAGTAAGTACAGACAAGTAAGTGAGACTGTGGTGTTGTTATTGCGTAGACAATTCTGTACATACAGACTAAGCTGTCTTGATTAATGAAGCAAACTTTTATTTCTGCTTTACTTAAAGCCTAAATGCTATTGTTACAGAACACCTTCAGGTCAAGGATATTTAAAACCTGTTGAAGATATTTTGATGTTTCTGTTAAGTGAAATAACTACAGTGTCAGACTCTCCTTTTGTCTCTACTTCCTGAATGAAACACTTCAATGAAAATGAACATGGGTGAATTTTGTGAATTTTTCCGCAGTTTGAACTACTCCACTGTATCCTTAATTGCAAATTAAGGTTTTTTGTCTGTTTGTTTGTTTGTTTGTTTTTTGCCTATATCATTTTTTATCTCTTTCTCTCTTTATTCTTTTCTTTTTTTTCCTGGGTTTAAAAAATATAGTTCTGTGTGCTGGAGAAATTATACCAGGTACACTTTTAGGTTCGTTTTGAAAAGTAATAGTGGAATTCTTTCCCAATGCTTGCATTTTCCATTCCCTTGATAGTCTTGCAAACAGGTTTTATATGTAGGCTAGGTTTCATTTTATTTCCAGCTGCTGCCGCTGCACTTCTTTCTCTTCTTTTGCATGCTGTGTGAGTCTGATTCTGTTTTTGGAGTTCAAGTGTATTTCTGTGCTATATCAGAGACAGGCCCAGATTTTTAAAGCAGTTGGGTGGGAAGCTGGGCAAAGAAGTAATTAGAGGACATCCTGGTTTTATTCTCCAGTGAGTTTTTTCTGGCACTGAAAGATTACAGGAAATGCTCTGGAAGGACAATAGATTTGGCTTTTAGGTTTGCACAGTTCTTTCGTTTCAGTATGCGTCACTGTCTGAACCTCAGTCTGTATTCCTTTATTTTTGCTCTTCCCAACATTTTGCTGAGAAATAAAACTGGGTCATTTGCTAACAATCAACCCCACAGAATTCTATAATTTAATTTCATGTACAACACACTCATCTGTTCTTCTCAGGTTGGCAAAAGCTTGTCCCTCTCACATCTCCCCAGATTCTGATTACAACCCACTTCATTGCTCTATCCCTGTATGAGTTAGTTATATTTTTTGTCACAATAGATGTTTATAGCTTTTTACTCATCAATGTTAATATTCTGCAACGAAGAATAAAGCAGAAACAAATGTGATTATATAATAATTGATCAAATATGAAATAACTGAAAAAAGAGTAATGTTTTTGTTATTGAAAATGAATTACACAAGGCACAGAGTGCCACAGCAGTTTCAGGAAGATTTTTGCATTCAGCAGGCACTAAGAAGTGTAATTCTCCCTTTTCATTTATTTTAGATGCAAAAAGTAAGCGTATGGAACATATATGTAATTGTGACTGGGTTGTAATGATTCTATGTAGACTATAGATGATATACATATGCTATATATATATATTTACTATATGTACCATACGTATATAGTGTATATGTATACATATATATATATGAAAACTGTTTTTTAACTGGGGATTGGATGACTTGAAATCATCCAGAAAATAAGCCTGTGCTCTGAGATTGGGTTCTGAAGGTTTTCAACATCTCCCCTGCCTTTTTTTTATTATTATTATTGTTATTTTTTATAAACTCATTAATTTACAAATAGCCATCCAGATATATGAAGGGTGTCAGTACATGTGTGAATCATGCAGGAAAGATTATCTATAGTTGTTCAGCACTGCACACAGTTTCATTCCAGGGCTGGGTTTATAATCTTCCTGAAAGTAAAAATTACCCAGCCACTGCACCAACTTGATGAAAATTACAATAGGAAAGGGCATGGACTGAAATATTTAACAAATGAATACATAGAAAATGAACCAGATAATGTATTAAATATATATATATATTAACTTCATCAACTGCAGATGTTGTGTTGTTCTAGCACTGGTAGGTAATGATAGATTCAGAGACAGCTAGCGTGGAGAAGAAAATTGGATACGAAGATAGCAATCTGAGGCAGAAGCCAGACTTGACATTGCTTCAGATTCTTAATTAATGAATTCCCTAGTTTTTTAACTATTGTATTGCCATGTCAGTGCTTCCTTGAAGAGAAAATCCAAGTACTATGTGATGAATGTAGGTGGTGCCTTGAGTATTGCTGCTGGCAACCTTGAAAGTTTGATTGAGAATACTATACTCAAATCTACGAATGAGGGGACTATCAAAATCTGATACAAAAAATACAGGTCTATATATATGCCACACCCAAATAAGTACTTACTTTTGTAAATACCAAAGCCAATACAATATTTGAAACAGTGACAGAAAAGAACTTGTACTTTTCCAGAAATTAGATGACCTTGAAAAAGGTCACCTGTGGAGCAGAAGGGCAAAAGCTCACTTGATCTTGATTTTCAGTATGAATACAGACCATGAAAGCAGGGCCTCACAGTCCTTCTGACTTTTTGGGTTTGAAGCAGGAGGTGTCAGAAAAGTTATCACAACAATAACTGGCTTGTGGTAGCCAAGCGTTCATAGTGACATTGCTTTTTTATCCTTCGATGTTGGCTCTTCCTATCATTCTGAAGCAGAATTCACCAAGTGTTGGATTGTTCACCCACTAATAGGGAATATGAGCTGGGTTAGACCATCGTGAGACAGGTTAGTTTTACCCTACTGATGATGTGTTTTTGCACTAGTAATTCTTTTTTTTTTTTTTTTTAAATCAAAGCCAACCAATATTATTAGACACACACTGCAGAGATGGACAGTAAAGGAAGGGGCCCTCTCATGACTCACAAGCAGTTTTATCTTTTCCTCTAAATGGAAAATGGAAACAGAACAGTGAGAGTCTTCTGGAAGATGTAGTTCTTATTCTCTTCTGGAAACCAGGTACCTGGAAATATAAACAATCCTTGGAAATGGAGAGTTAATTCCCAGTGTGCTAAACGCTATCATGATGTGGAATACTGATCACATAAGAGTCATAGAACCATGAGAGTATCTCAAGTCCTGCAGTGACCTTGTGGTGCTGCAATGACAACATTTCTCCTGTTAGCTTTCCTTGAAGAAATCAGTGGTGGTAGAGCCTTCATCTACTGATAGGAAGCAGGAAGGATGTGTCAGGCTTCCTATAAATTTAATCTGGAATGGTACATTCCTAAAACAAGTTTGTATCTCTAGTCATTCTTGGAAAGTGGTTGGAGCAGGGAGAGGACAAATACTGATACTTCTGACTCTGAATTTCCAGATTTCTGCTTATAACTGCTACCAAAATACTACTGGTCTTCAGAGTTTTATCAATTGTAAAGTGAGTAGTTGGCAGTAGACTAGAAGGACAAGATAAAATTCCAGAGTACAGTGCTAGAAGCTTCCTAAGTTTAGATACAATCTTGTTATGCTGAATCTTGCACCTAGGGGCTGAGAATGGAACTGGCTATTCCAGAAAGCGTTTACAGTCCAAAGCTGAGTATAAATAAGTACATGCCCTAATTTCAAATTGAGATCCTTTACAAGTGCCTGAGGCTTAGTTGTCTAGTCTACCTATCTGGAAGAAAACATTACTTTTAAATTGCAGTAAGTATATAGGAGAAATTGAGAAAAAGAGGAGGCTAAATCATTTTGCCTTTTCTTCTGTCAGAAATGTCTAACAGCATCTTCTGCTGTCTAACTGAATCTTCTGCAGTTTCATTGAAAGGACAGACAATAATTAAAACAACTCTCATAAGAAGAAAATCCACGATAATATTCTGTCTGCTTAAATTTTATTATTATTGTTTTTAAAGACTGGATTACTTTAACTGGCCTTAAGGGAGAAGATGGTAGCTCAGTATAAAACCGTGTTAAATTAGCAGTTGTCATATTAAAAATTCTTCTTAAAAGAAATGCTTATGTTGAAAGGTAACAAAAGTTTGAATGTATATGTGAAAAAAAAACCTGAACTTTATGGGTGGAGAATGCATAGCTATGGCTAGACAGTAGCAAACTGTCTATTATTCTATGGCTTTATTTTCCTTTGGTGTATATAAAAACTGTGTAGAGTGTTTGTTTTTTCCTTTTTTGCAGGGCAAGTTTTCTTTTCATTTCATACAAGTCTTTTTGATAACCAGTGATTTTTCTCCAATGTGTGTATCCACAGCCAGAAAACACTGATATTAGACAGTTGCTTGTCTGGATTTGTTTTAGTAGTTTTATGGAACTGCTGGTAAAATAGGAAAAATAATCTTCTCTGATTCATTCTGCTCTTTAAAGGTAATCAGCTGAAAAGACTTTCTGTAACAGTGATAAATGCACCATGCTGGTAAAACCACCAGAAGCAATCTCCCCAGGATTAAGGAATTGCAATTGGAGGATAGGCTTGTAGCAAAGGAGACAACTCATTCATCTACTATTCCTAAGAATGAAATTGTTTTGTACCATGAGACTCAAAGTCCTCAAACATAGTGTGTAACATCAAATTGAGAAAAAGATAGAAGAACTCTGATTGGCACAACCAGCTGCCTAAGTGTGCAGAACCTTTGTAAAAAGTACTGAAAATAGTTAAAGAATCATCTTTCTTAGGCTTGCTTTTCTTCTCCTGCGTGTTTTTGCAGCATTAATATCATAATTAATATTAGTACCTGGTTTCCTTATGAGACATGCATTTTGCAAAACTGACAAATCTACAGCAGGAATAATCCATGTTTGCTTGTATCCAATGGAGTATAACAAATTTATGCTAAGAACTGCGTAATCTAACTGGAGCATAAGCATTTAAACTCTTTTCAGGAAGACATTGGTAGCTGTGAACTCATTCTTGATGATGTTCATCCAAAACAAGAAACTGTTTCTTTCCTTTATGTTCTTCCTCTTGTGCCACCTTTCAGACTCTCTTTTTAAACTTATGTATAAAAGTTAATGTGGAACTTCAGTTGGGTAGAGCTTAGGATTTCCAGATCTCAAGTTTCTTGATAACTTCCTTCTGTACAACTGATCAAAATAGATAATATTTTACATCTGGGAAAGTTCATGCAAGAACCTTATGGAGTAAACGTGTGATAACATTTGTCCTGAAAGGGGAAAAGTATTGTGGATCAGTGTGTAAGGACTGACAGAGATACTTAGGACATCTTTCAAATCATCTGGTCAATTTTTTGTTTGCTTTTCTTAATTAAGAGGAGCAAGAGAATTAGTGTAATGAGGAAAACTCAAGTTCACTTAAATTATTCATTGAATTTAGAAAGACATACCTGGAAGTGAAAAAGCATTTCATGTGATATACCCATCTATGTATATCTCCAATAAAAGCTAGTTAGTTCTTATATACTTAAAAAGTCTTTAGATAGGGAATTGGATATTCACACTTCACTAGCAGAATATCATGAAAACAAAGTTGCAAAGATTAGAAATATGTACATATTATTAAGCTGAGTGGTCAGTCTCCATTGGCTGTTAATATGTAAGTACTGCAATAACAGAAACTTAATGCTAGTATCAGAAGAGTAATTTTATATTTTCATAGCTTCTTATTTTCTTAAAGTGCTTTGCTGTGCAGTGAGTTATTTTATTCCTTCTCCTGGAAGAAAAAATGTATCATTAGTTTTCTCATAAGTATGTTGTTTGTAAAAATATTATTCGCTAAAGGAAGCTTTCTCTGAAAAACAAAACAAAACAAAACAAAAAACGGCAGGGAAGATGTCTTCCTTGGTGTGAAGGAATACTTAATAACAGAAATGTTGTTGTCTGGTCAGCCTAACCTCTGATCTGAAGATGAAAGATCAAATTGAAGAAATGGATAAATTTATTAGCACTGCAAGAGGAAATGGCCTGCTTAGATATACATGTATATTAATGGTTTTCTGAAAAGGTAGGTATTCATAAGACCCAATGATATTACATTCATTGCCAATAATTGTAAGTCTGTCTGCATGCATCGGCTGGCATGCTTTGGCCTTTTGGGGTTATGGTACAAAAAGTCAGTGCTGATGAGACATATTTATGCCAGGAACTACAAGAAATTAATTTTCGACATTGATCGGTGGAATGCATCCAAGCTTATTTCAGTAATGAATAAAGAAACTCCAAACAGTGCAAGCATTAAAACTTGCAGTTTTCTTTCTGACAAAGATACTTGTAACAATCCAAGCTTGTTGAAGAAATCCGGAGATTAGAGGAATGGGTTTTTAAAAGCTAAAACACAGATTGTAGGTTTCATAAATGAGATGTGATTTAGGGAAGAAACTCTTCAATAAACAAAGTTCTCCATGACTGTAGCATTTTAATGCTCTTTCTTCTCTGTGTTAATAAACAAGATGATAGAAAACATACCCCGACATCAGAGATTAGACTGCCCTCACTGTTTGGAATGGCATTTCTTTACACTCCTTGATTAAAGAGCATGCCAGTTTCACAGAATCACAGAATCACAGAATTATCAAGGTTGAAAAGACCTAGAAGATCATCCAGTCCAACCATTATCAATATTTCCCAGCTAAATCATATCCCTCAACACAACATCCAAACGTTTCTTGAACACCCCCATGGTCAGTGACTCCACCACCTCCCTGGGCAGTGCATTCCAGTGCCTGACTACCCTTTCCGAGAAGTAATATTTCCTAATGTCCAGCCTGAATCTCCCCTGGTGCTGCTTGAAACCGTTGCCTCTAGTTCTATAACTGTCTACACAAGAGAAAAGGCCGACCCCTAGCTCACTACAACCTCTCTTCAGGAAGTTATAGAGAGCAATATGGTCTCCCCTGAGCCTCCTCTTCTCCAGGCTGAACAATCCCAGCTCCCTCAGCCGCTCCTCATAAGGCCTATGCTCCAGACCCCTCACCAGCTTCGTAGCCCTCCTCTGAATGCGTTCCAGGGCCTCAATGTCTTTCTTGCAGTGAGGGGCCCAAAACTGAACACAGTTTGTGACAACTAGCACAGCCCTGGAAACTGGTGCAGCCATGAATCAATCAAGTCACTGCAAGTAGATGTAGTGCTAACTATTGTTTTCTTATGGCATTAAATAAAAGCAATAGGAAGTATGATATTTTTGGAACTTCAAGAAGACTTGATTGGGAAAATGTAATTTTGGAGGGGTTACATGTTCAGAAAAATGCTTGTTTGTAGTGCTGCTGTTTATAAGCCAAATATAATATGAATATCATCTTTCTTCTCTATCACTCTTTTCTCTCTGTGCATACTCTGCTGCTGTCTACCAGTAATGTTGTTTTATGAAAACAAAACAAAACAAAACAAAACAAAACATAAAACAAACAAACAAACAAAAAAACACCTTTTTTTTTTTTTTTCCCCCAAAAACATTCCAAAAAACCCAGAGCACTTTTTGAGACATCTGAGTCATTTCTTTCTTATTTGACCTCAGGCAAATGCAAATAATAAACCTTACATCTTGAATGTCATTTATCTCTATCCTTGGTGCAATTTCAGGTACACCATTTCACTGAGATTTGCCAGTTAAATTTTCTGTGTGTTGGCTATTGCATACCTTTTAAAAAACTAAAATATCTTATAGTTTGCCACGGAGAATCGAGGGCTCCCATCACATCGTTGTTACCAGTAGGAGTAAAGTAGTTGCAGATTGTGGTGTCTTAAAGCTTGTCTGTTCATTTTTAATCAGATTCCCCAGAGCACTGAAAGTACTGGACTAATGAGGAACAAAAGTGAATATGTCATCTGAGCATGCAGGTGAGGAGGAATAAAATTTCCCATGACCCCAATAGCATTACATTGTCACTTCCACAGAAGGAAAAATACGGTCAGCTCCTCAGTATAATCAATGCATAAACACCTAAATGGCATTTAAAGAAATAAAAGTAAAACCTCAACCTGTGCATCTCTTGTTTCAAATTCAGTGACTGAATACAAAATGCATCTTTATGAACAAACAGGCATCCAGAAACCTGAAGATTTGATGGGTATTTTATTTTCAGAACCTTTTTTTTATGATTATGTTTCTTACAATTATACTGCTGACTGTTTGTATCTGTCAGCAAGATAGCAAAACCAGCACAGGTGTCAGCAGTCTGTGCCATCTGCCATATTAAATTGTGCATGGTGCTATTTAGAACAATGCTATCATCTTAATATTCCAGATACCTTAATGAGTTTCTCACTCTAATTAAATGTGCAACTTGCAGAGATCATTGGATGCCAGATTGCAGTGGCTGGGAAAAAAGCTCTCCTTTTTCAGGAGATCTTTATGGTGATAGAGGCATATTTTAGTTTTTAGTACAGAGGATCACAAACGAAGTAATATGTGATTTCAGATTTAGCATATTAAAAAACTCCTAAAACTACAGACAAGTAAATTCATATAAATATGGTAATGTTTTTCAGAGAGTGATGGTAGATTAGGAAGAACCTTATGGCTGAAAGTGACAGTGCAGCAGAAATGGCACTGACGCTGTTATAGTGTAATCTCAACTCCTTCACTTCTGAGGAGTGGCTGAGGGATGAGGATTCCGAAGAGGGAAGGAATGGGGAAACTTGATAGCTAGAATCTCTTTTCTGGTGCTCAGAAACAGCTTTTCTCGAACCCAGAAAAACAGGCAAAAAGAAAAACACATGGTTAAAAACAAGAAGTCCTCACGTATCTCCGGTGCCTTCAAGGTATAATATGCTTTCAGTGTGTAACTAAGAATTTGCATTGCTTTGTTGATGTTAGCTGTTGCACATTTCACTTTCTTTGCTCAAATCTAAGTGTTGAACTGCAGATATAACATTTTTATTGTATGGATAAACTTTATGGAAATTTAGCAAGGGGAGGAGTACAGAGGGAGAGGATAGAACAGTTTTTGCTTCTTTGTCTTTTTAAATTGAAAAGAGGTTCAGCGGTTACCTGGATTAAGATCTTAGGCCTGCTCTTACAGGGGATGGACATTCATCCATGTACAAGGTGAGCCAGTAAAAACTTTATATGCATGCGTAATGCATGCATATTTTTAGTGGAATTAATCATGGTCAAAAATACCTTCTTACCACACTGGAGGCTTTGGTCAGACATCTTGCATTCATGATTTTTCTGGACCAGTGTGTTGGGTCACAGAGTTGATGAGGAAGCTCCCATGTGCATTTTTCCCCTAAATCAATTGAAGCAAAATTCTTCCCAAGCCAGTCTTTTATTGTAATTGTTTTTGAGCAGTATACAAGAAAGACATGTTTTAAAATGGTTAATAGGCCAGAATCATAGAATGCATTAGGTTGGAATGGACCATAAAGATGATCCAGCTCTAGCTCCCTGCAATAGGCAGGGCTAACATCCACCAGCTCAGGCTGCCCAGGGCCTCATCCAACTCGGCCTTGAGCACCTGCAGGGATGGGGCATCCACAGCTTTTCTGTGCAGCTGTGCCAGTGCTTCACTGCTCGATGAATTCATTTCTTAGACAAAATTATTTCACCTAACAGGAAGCTTTGTGCACAGAATTGCACTGTGGCCACTGTATACCATTCATACAGGTCTTCAACTTTGTTCTGCTGAAGAAAAATTCTAGTTCAATGAAAGTGTCTCTGATTCACTTTAGAATTTCTCTAGTTTTTGGCTGAGTGTTTTTACCTGGTAACCTGCTGATTGTATTTTCTTAAGATATGACACATCAGTGACTAACCAAGTCAGAATGCCTTCTAGTCTTTTTGAGAACCCTGACTCTTCATTTTGTTTCTGTAATCATTATATAAGTAAGGAGAAGGTAGAAGGGAAATAAATGTTATCTTTTGTTAGTATGACCTGCAGTGATTTACACTGTCACATAACTAACTAGTAAGTCAGAAGAAATCTGACCAGGTTTTACTTGCTGAGTCACAGATGCATTACATAGATATTTCAGTAATAAATGAAAACTCTGACTGCATGATTTGATGGTTTTGAACACTGTTATAATAAAATTAGAGGTATTTGGATTTTCCCCAGTCATTGTGCCTGTGTCATCATAAGGGCTTGGATTAGTCATTCATCTCTGTAAATCCATTTACGGACCTGGAAAATGATCATAGCAGTGATTTTTGTTTGCTAACTCACCTCCCATCAGCACATAGAAGCCTGGTGATTTAGTATTAGCAAAGATGCTTTTCAGACCAAACAAAAGATGAAACAAGTATGTACAATTAGTGTCCTTTGTAGAGTATTGATGAGAGTTGTACTGAAAGGGAAAAGGTATTTGCCTCCAAGTATTGAACACGTGGTTTATCCCTTGATCTTCAGAACAAATGTAAGTTTATTTGTAAAGGCTCTTACTATTCTTGTCAAGTAACAAGTCTATAATCTACTTGGTTATGTATTGATAAAATGGTCTATGAGTCTCACAATTGTTTTGTGGATCTGAAATAGAAAAGAGCATGCAACACCCTATATTTGGTGCAGGAGGTCAGGGAACCTTTTCAGGTGGGAGGGTGAGCAGCACTATCCTCAGTGATCAGTTTGTTGTTTTTAATTTAATAGCTCTACTGAAATAGAGAAAGGATGTAAGGGAATTACTTCTGAGGCATCTGGAGTCAATATAACAACATATCAGATAACATCATTATACAGAGTAGCAGTAACCTTTAGGAAATTTCTTGAGTTTGTGGAAATAAAGTACTATTTACTTGCAGTGACAGAATTCTACACTGTACACAAGGTGCTTTGTGGTGGCCTTATGCTGAAAGGTCATTCTTGTAACTTCCTGCTAGGAACAAACTGGATTAAAAAAAATAAATTCTAATCCATTTAGAATCTTCCTAATATTTTGAGATTTCCTTGTGACTACAGACAGCAAAAATGGAATTTTTAGGGAAACTGCTGGGAAATATCTTTTTTTTCTTTTCTTGTCTAAAAGCAGATAGTAGACAACAAGAGCCTGTCTTTGTTTTACCAGAGAGAAAAAGAAAGAAAAGTGACGGGAATTACTTTTGGGATTATAGGCAAACTTCTGATTGATCAGTTCTGTTTGGTTTAAATCATGCCATTACATTAGTATTATTTCAAAAAAAATCAAGTAAACATTGTGGGAAAAGTACAGTGAAAAGTTCCAACCTGAAAGAAGTCTTAAGTAGTATAACTGCTGTTTCTTGCGCATGCAGAGAAAAAAAATATTCTGTGTGTTTGATAAATTACGTTTAACAGTACCACCTGCAGAACGTGAGTAACAAAAGGTACAATAGGAATTCTGTATCCATCATTCGTTGTCCATTACAATGTTAGATCACATGACAGGGCTTCCAAATGCTTTATAGGTATGAAAAGCACTGTCTTTTGATTGCAAGTAGTAGGATGGAGTCTTTTCTTTTGCTCAGGGGGAGACCAGTTTAAAATTGCAATGTAAAACAATTTACTTGTAACTTACTAGGCAAAAAAATAAAAATTAAAAAAATATATTTAAAAAAATCCAGAGAATGGTACAGAGGTCAGTAGTGCTTTTAAAGAGAAATAGCAAAGGAAAAAGAAAAAAGTGATGCTCAACTGAGACTTTTCAATGATGTGCGGAGAATGGAAGAAAAATTGCATCGTTGTCAAATTCATTGTTAGAACTACGTTTCAGTGTTGCAGGGCTGGAAAGGACTGGTAAGATGGCACAAAAAAATCAGCCTACATGAGTTTCTTAGAAATTTGTATCACCAAAAGGTGTGGTGTCTCAGTAGTTTAAAAATATTAGCCTTTTCCAGCAGATAGTAAATCAGTTCAAGTATTCATACTTACTAAGCTGCACTTATGGGGGAATGTGAAAGGTTTTGAGGACAGCTTATGACCACACTGTGAGTCAAGAGAAACTGAGGAGGTTTGTCATGTGCTTGAGGTGCTCTCATTTGTATCTGTAGCCTGATGGCCCCTATAACTGTTATTGCCATCAGGCTTCTCTGTGAGTAGCATTATCTCACAGGGGGACTAAGGGGACTATCTCAAACTCTTCTGCTCAAATTGATCCACTGCAAACATTTATAAATTATTAACTGTCAGGACCAGAGCCTAGAGAAGTTTCTTTCAGACATCCTGAAAACTTCACACAGTTGAAACATATGACAAACACAGTGTGTTCTGAAAAATCCCTCAGCTGCATCCTGCTGCACATAAATGGGCAATGTGGAATTTCAGACCTTCTATAAATATTTGCTTTTTGTTGCAAATTTACTAAGTGAATTTAATTACAACAAAGCAAACATGGAGGAAAGAGCTTTGACCTAATTGTAAGTGTGTAAGTTTTGTTGTGGTGTCCCATGGTAGGAGTTGTTTAGTGGTACACCCATACTAAAAGAGAAAAAACAGCCAAGTCAGCTCTTCAACTTTTGGTTGTTTTTGCGAATTATGAATGCATGAATGAGGCATTGCTAAAGAGTAAAAACTACACAATGTAAATCATGAGAAGAGCAATTCAATTTAGAAGCTGGAGAAGCAACACGTCTTTTCAGAGATCACACTCTTCTCAAGACATTGCCTGTCTTCAGAAAGGGTGATCCACCTTTTGTATTGCTTTCTGAACTAAATCTTAACAAATACCTTTATAAGCACACTCCTGTTTTAGTAGATGGCATTATCATTGCCTGCCATTGCTCCACACTTGGTTACATGGTTAGAATTCTCTCAGGTTGTTCTCATCTCTGAGAAGTATCACAGCCACCTGTCATTGAAACTGCATGTTGCTGAAAGACTGTGTCTGCTGTAGAAGTTCCTAATTTACCTAGCCCTGGGATTTGAGTTAAACATATAGGGATTTTGTTTTTAGATACAAGAAACGTCTCAGATCTCTGGGTTAACTTCATTGGTTTGTATAAAAGAAACAAACTTACTCCTTGTTATTTTAAAACAATGCATTTCTTTCTATAGGTGAAATGTTTATTATGCTACAAAATAAGAAATTAAAAAAAAAAAAAAAAAAAAAAGCTTTTCACTGTGTGCAAGAAAAACAGTGGAAATTCATTGTAAGACTGAACTGAACATTTGACTGCTCAGATGAATTAGTGCTTTATTTTGCAAGGTTACTATTTGCAGATTAACTTAACACACAGAAGTGCTAAAGTGCATAATGCTTTGTTTTGCCTTAGCTTTTGCTGTTATATATCCTATTTTATAAACCCTAGAAAGCAAACTGAAATTCACCACCACCAAAAAAACACCCAAAACCACCAGTGTAGCTGCCTCATTTTAAAAACCAAGATCTTACTTTTGACAGTTAATCAATAAGAAACAAACAAAAAGTAATAATGCATGACTTGAGAAATATTGTTTTTATATGTAGCCTGAAGTTAGGACTTACCAATATGTTAAGATCAATCAATCTTCCCTTTTAGACTGAGGTTGCATCTAAATCACCAGCTGTGTGAAGCATGGAATCATTTTGGTTAGAAAAGGCCTTTAGATCATCAAGTTCTACTGTCAAAAATGGACCAAATGGAGAATATTATGACATTTTCAGGTGGAGGGCATGGTGGCAGATGTTGATTCCCGATTTCCTAATAATGCAGAAAGGCAAAAAGTAAGAGAAATTTGGGCTAAAATTTTGGAAATATCTAAGTGAGGCAATCATTTTAATGAGAAAGAAACTGCAGGTATTCTGTCTCCCCTCCAGCTGATTGAACTCAGTACTAAATCTTCTCATGCAGAAGCAGAATGATGAACAAACAAGCAAGTAACTTAAATTCTGATTCTTAAATTGAGTGAATCTGCTACATGGAAAAAAAGAAAAAAAAAAAAAAAAAAAAAAAAAAGATATATTATGTATTGCAGAGGAATCTGTGATACAGATGGCATCATTCATGGAGTAAGAGAATAGGAGCATGATTTTGTGGTGATCATTTTTTTAGCCTTGTTAAAGGACAGGGAGAAGAGGCAACCAAACTTCTAACCTAATGTTTGGAAATGATAAACTTAGCATGAGAAGGAGCTGATTGGGCAGTATACTGTGAGTACCTTTGAACAACATTCCCTGAGTACATGGGAACTGGCTTTCATGGCCTTGCCTTCCAGTAGCTATTCTTATGCTCTCCTGTTACTAATCTCAGTTGCTAAAATTAATTAGAGTATAGGCTAACCTAGAAAGTCTGTAAAACTTCATTTATGTCTGCAACATAAAGCAGAACAGTTGGCAATGTTAATTGATGCAATAAAAAGACTTGTAAGACGTCAGGAAACTTTCAAGTCAGTCAAGTCAGTCTTCTCTACCTTGGTTTAATGATGCAGTAAATACTTTCTTTTCTGGATATGATTATAGTTTTATGCAATAAAAAGTGAACAAATTCCATTATCCTATGTCAAAGAACCCTCTAGAGAAGATAAAAGTGTGGTTAATAAATAAGATTACTTTTCTATGACAATTGCTCTGTAGTAAAACATTCACTTTCTAGCCTTCTCTAGGGTGCTAATCGTTTAATCAGTTCAGTCCCATGTTAGTTTCTAGCAGCAGTTTCTCTCCCATTGGGACAAAAGTAAATGCGGGGTTTTTGTTGAAACAAGGAAAGAAAGTAAATAGGAAAACTGTCTTATTTCATTTGGAAATAATTGCTTTAGGCAATTAGGCACCTGCAGCACTGATCCTGTTAACAAGCAGCATAAACAGCCCACGGTAAGACTATTAAGTCTCTTTTATTTATTTACCTATTTTTTCCTTGAAAGAAAGTTGAATTACTATATTTATGTGCATCCACAACAGCAGGAAATAATTTCCATGATCATGGGCGTGATTCCAGTACACCTCTGTCTTTGGTTAAGTATGAATCTGTTACATGTTCCAGTGTCACACACCATCACTTACTCTGAAATCTTTATACCCTTAGGACTGTTGACAAAATTCAAATGTTTTTTCTTTCATACGGAATCTTACATTTCATTGATAATTTAGTAGTTAATGCTTAATGAAATACTGATGTGGTATTTTCCTGTTCCGTAGTTTTGCACAAACTGTATTTTTCTTGCCCAGAATGTATGCTTTACAGTAAGAACTTCTTTCAGAATGAATATTCCAAATTTATATATTTTTTCCATGTCATAAGAATATTCTATTAACACTACTTTTCTGATACTTGCATTGATATCTATTTAAAGTGACTAAGACTTTCTAATTATTATTATGATACTTAGGCAGTTTTGCATATTAAAATGAGTATAGAGATGCAAAACTATATACTGTTCTGTGTGTTTATCTTATTTTGTTGCTAACTGTGCTCCTAGACACTTTGAAAACAGATGTGACATCAAGGCATAGCTATAGCTGAAATTACAATTTTCAAGTCATTATCTTTACCCCGTTTGCCAAAGATTAAGTGTTTTGAGGAAAGGAGATTGTTTATGTGATGTCAGAAAGAGTTGTGTGGAGAAAAACAGCACAACACCGTTCCTCAGAAAACTGTCTGTGGAAGAAGAGAGGTAAGAGAACAATAATTAGGATTATTTAGTTTTCAGAAGCAGAATTAAGTTACTTTCACTTTAAATTGCTACAGTGTTTGATCTAAATGGAAAAGAAACCCTCCCCCTGCCCAGTTTATTCTGGAAAGTTTTCCATGATCTGACTACGGGGAGTACAGACTATGGAAGGCTAATTCCCTGGGTATTAGTCACTGATGTTCTGTTTGTGTTTTAAAATGTCAGATTGGATGTAATGCATAATGACAGGATAGCTGGTTTAATGATAATACACATGAATAAATATAAAATTGATCATGGAAAAAAAAAAAAAAAAAAAAAAAAAAAAAAAAAAAAAAAAAACAACTTTACTCCAATCAGTTGCTAAGGAATTAAAAGACCAGATCACTGATAATGAATAATTTTGTATTGTAGAACTTACAGGCTGTCAAAGTAGCTTAATGGTTTGGACATCACCAACAAAGCTGATAACTGCAGTGCAATATGTTTAGATCTCTGTCAAGTCTTTTACTTGGGACTGCAGTAAAATATTTTAAAATAGAACTAAATGAAGTTATATACTTAATAGTTTAAACACAAAATTAAAAGAAGATCACACTGTCAATTGAAAGGACAATTAAACATCAAGAGTTTTCTGTGGTTCTGAGCAGATCAATTCAGGATGTCCTAACATGATTTATTGTATTTGTGGCTAGCTTGAAAGACTGCCTGACTGGATGACAGCTCTCTTTCTATCACTGCTGATGACTTCTTTCCTTTCAGAGACTGAATTCTAAGAGTGTCTATTTAGAAAGCATGAATACATTAAGATTGACCTCTAAAACTCTATTTGCAAAACATTCAGAGTAATTTCTGCACCTTTATGCTAATAGATGTTTTAGAGCACAAATCATAGTGCTGATTTGGATCATTTGATTTAAATGACACAGTCAGAAAATGTGTTGCGCTGACATTTTGGATCTGCTTGGATTTCCTTTGTACTTTGTTCATTTGTTTATTTCTGACTTTACAAGCTGAGTTTGCAGCAAATGTAAACTCTTTCCTCTACCTGTTGTCTGGTGTCTCTTATAGCAGTTGCAACAGAGATCTCCTCACTGTAGTATCACTTTTTCTATTGTGCCTGATCAGTGCACATTAGCCCTTTATTTAGGATTCTGTGTGATTCAAGGAGCAAAAGGGGAGAAGAGATCTAGTCCTGCTGGTTGGGGAGTGTGTGAAGATTGGTGGCCAACAGAAGAGAGCATGCTGGCATCAGCCTCAAGCTGGAGGAACAACTGTTAGGCCGTAGTATAACAACAAATGTTCTTGCCAGCTTAAAAACAATAAAATAGTATCCAACAGTGTTCATAGTATGAAGGAACCCTCTGCTCAGCACATGCTTCGGTTATAACAGATTACAGACTTGATTATTACTTAACTGTGTTAGAGAAATGGTGCTGGGCACTGATGAAGTCATTTTTACATTTCCATTTTGTTTTCATCAGATTAATAACTAGTTTATAAAATGTCTTGTGTAGCAGAATCATGCACGACCACACAGCTTATTCTTCTGTGTTACCATCACATACATTGCTCTTGTTTCTCTAAAACTCCTTAGTTGGCATTAAACAAGATTTAGCATTTGAAATAAAAGCTGACCTGCTGGCAAGAATGTAAAGGATTTTGTAATTAAAAGAATGCCTGACAGCTAACAATTATTTAGAGCTGCTTGTCATGCATTGGATAATAAAATCTATTCTTACTCATAAACAAAGCATTTGCTGTCATTTTGTTAAGGTTAATGAAAAAAACCCTCCCTAATCCAGAGATAGAAACTCCAAATTTAGTGAAATACTGCACACAAACTTGCTGTACTTCTTAAGGCTGGAAAGGCTTCTGCAAATACAGGGATTTCCAAGCTGGCCAGTAATTTTCTCAAATAGTTTGCCTAATATTGATCTGAACCTGCAGAACCAAATCTTGACAAAAACAACATACATGTCTGCACTTTGCATAGGATCTTCTGTGTTGTGGTGGAAAGGGTAAATAGCAATATACAATATCATTTTTAGCTTCACAAGCTGTTCTTATAGGCAATTTGCGAGAGTTCTGTGCACATTCTTACTGAGAATTTTGTGTATCATCCCAATATGCCTAATACTTCAGACTCCTATGAAGAAGTCATTTGGCTTGGGAGACTGCCTAGGAGTAGTTACACTTTGCCAGGAAGTGTCTTTACTATGGTGTGTGATTTACAAGCAAATGCTCCCCAAAACAATGTGTATTATTTCCAGCCATGCATTTAGAACGGGGTGCAAAAAGGCTTTTTGTGTCTTCCATTAGATTCCTGCTTTCTGGTGGCCAAAATGGCATCTCAGCAATTGCATGTTATTCTCCCATCTTTCAGTTGTGTCCAGGTGTTACTGTATGGGTGGCAAGGCATTAACAGTGCTGACTGGAGATGTTGTAGATGCCCTGTCCTGTCTGTGATCAAGCTCAGGTTGGATGGGACCCTGGGCAGCCTGATCTGGGGGATGGCAGCCCTGTCCATTGCAGGGAGTTGCAACTAGATCTCCTCCAAGATGCACGTATGAGATCATTCACAGCATGAGCACAGAAATCAGTAAAATCTTCTTTGAGCACAGAGGCACCTCTTTGTAGTCTACCACACAGTGTCATTATATTTAGAGTCTTTTTCTCAGAGGAGAGCTCACTGTATTGATTTATTTTAAACAAATGTTTTCAATTAAGTCAAAGCATTTTTCCTTCACCTCCCACTTTCCCTGAAGTTAGAGTGATTGGTATGACACATTGTTACTTTTATTAGCAGATCATATAATGTTAACTCTCTCAGAGGAAAAGCTATGCCTACTTCACACAGGCACTTCTGAAATGCTTTATAAACAAAATGGAGCCAGGGGTCTTGGTCACCATTTAAATTTCTCTGCCTGAAGAAAGAGAAAAGTGTTCATGAGTAAGGTGGGCAATTAGCTATCCCCAGATGAGGAATTCTTATCAAGATCTATGCTTGTTCGAAGGCTTAGTCATGTAAGGAGTATGCTGCAGCATGCTTTCGATTTCAACTTATATCAGCTACTGTGAACTAATTCCCAGATCAGTTAAGCGTTCAGGCATAGAGAATAAAATGTAACTACTGTTGTATGTGAGATCCAGCCAATTACATAAAAATGTGAACAAAAGGAGCACAAGAACACAAAAGTGTTCAAGCATCCATTATAAATAGTTCCAATTTCCCTTTTAAATGTCAAGTGCAAAATATATATTTTAGATGCAAATAACACTAGAGTGTTGTTGCTAATATACTCTTGAAATTACATTTTCTTAGCATGACCTTTCTTGCTAACAATAACTTACATTTTAATTAAATCTGTGGCCATTTTCATTTCATACCAAATATCTCCATGCCATATATTACTGAACTTGCATATCAAGAAAGAAGGTTTAAAGGTCATGAGCTTAAATACTTGCTTGAGTTAAACTTTTTGAATAACAGATACAAAATTAAACTTGTGTGCAATCCCCACTGGTTTGTAAAAAGAAAAAAATAATAAAAATGATTTCCGAGGTTTAAAAAACATATTTCCCTAAATTCTACATGTCAGAATGGCAGTGAGGTGAATATTTGGGTTTATGTTCAGCAAGGTAATATTTTTATACTTATTCTTTTGGGCACTTAATGGTCTGCTGCTTCACTGTCTCTGGGCGGAAGACTACCGATGGTTTCAAGTACTGATGGAGCATAGTGTCACTTGCTTTACTAGGAAAAGCTTGTGACAGCTCCATGTATAAAAGTGGGGCCCAGATTGCATTCTACAGAAAGAGTTTGAAAATTGGTGAGAAATTGATTGACACTTTTAAGGTTGTATGCCCTTCAGCTGGTAATTGTACACTAAGCTGTCAGGAACTTCAGGCTTCTTCACATAGAGATGCTACTTCTACTGTTGAACGGTCTCTGTGAGGTGAATCCAGGATGTCACTTTGAATGAGTTCCCTGAAGGTAGGAGATACTGGAGGTGTGTAAGGAGAACCTGCCCCAACTCTCTTCCCCAAGGACACACACGCTCTTCACCTGAATACTGCCACAGATGTACTAGCAGTTACTGCTGACTCTAATAGGCTTCTCTGAGCTCTAGGAAATTCTGAAATCAAAGCTTGCTTGGTTTTCTCTGCAGGTTTCTGTCTTATTCTTCTTTTACATTGTTTTATTATGCATTCTCAGTTCTTGCTCTAGCCCTGAGCTTAGCAGCAGAAAGTTGATAATTCAGTTACCTACAGAGCATAACAAACAAAGATGTATTTTGGAACTAGGTCTTGGCATCTCACCCTCCCTGCTGGAGCATGCAGTCTTTCTTAAAGGATGTCTAATTATTCAGGTTAGCTGCTGAGATCAAGCAGTCAGTTTGGACATTGCCTTTGGTATTGGAATAGACCCATTCTGAAGTAGAGCAGAGCTAGAAACTCTGGATTAAACTTTCTGCTAATTGACTTCTAGGTTTTAAAGAGAGGCAAGCTATAAATTCTGTGTAGGTGTTCACACAATCTTGCAAAGAAAATGTATTTTGTTCTGGCACCAAAGAGACAGAAAATGATTGAGGTCTAGGCATTTTCTGAGTTGGTCGTGGTGCAGCTGGGGAGCCCTTTGGAAAAGACTTTTTGACACTAAACCTCTGAAATCAGCAGACACTATGGGGAGTTGGGGGGGGGGGGGGGAGAGACAGGATTTTTGCTCTAATTACTTTATTGTTTATTGGCCTTTTAATAGCACATTAACAGTGATGGTTGTCTTGCAACAGTTGCTGTTTGCTTGTATAGTAGAATGGGAAATCAAGAAAGTATTAGAAATAATCTATCACATCTTAAAGGAATAACTACCATCTTCAGAGTTGAAAACAGCCTTGGATGGAGATTATTTTTAGGTTTCAAACAAGTTTTGGTATGTAGGAGCTGGATTCCTTCTTGCAATGTCTTGGGTATTATAAGTGTAACTTTATAAATACCTTATATCCATGACTTCAGTGATAGATGGCCCAAGGGCAAGTAAAATTAAATATGATTTCCTGCTGTGTCTTCAGGATTCCAAGAAGTTACGTTTACAGTTTTGGCCTTTTTGCGAGGGGAAATGTCTTTCTGAAACCTTACTAGCAGAAGGTTTTTTTGCTTCCTGTGAGGTGGGGAGTAGAGAGGAAGCGCTGAACTCTGCTCTCAGCTGGTAGTGACTGAACCCCTGGGAAAGGTATGGAGCTGTGTCAAGGAGTGTTGAGGGGTAGTTATGAAAAGGTTCTTTACTAGAGAATGGAGAGCGTGAATTAGGCTGCCCAGAGCAGAGGGCACAGCCCTGAGTAGCCGGAATTCTAGAAGAGTTTGGACAGTGGTCTCAAATGTAGGATTTGAATTTTGGGTGGTCCTAAGTGGAGCCGGGTTTGAATTTATGTTCCTTGAGGTTTCCTTCCAACTCAGGATAATCTATGATTTTATGAATAAGAACATTTTCAAGAAATCACTGAGAATTCATTTGAGGAATTAATTCCTTTAAATGTTTTCTTAAAAACAAAGCAAAACAAAACACAACAGAACAAGCTGTGGGTTTAGCTTTTGGTTGCATTTTTTTATTTTTTTCTTTCAGATGTCAAATTTCTGTGTGTGTGTTTGTTTCTGACTGTTTGGATTATACTTGTTTTGTGTTCTCTCTTGTTCATTTTTATTTATATTTTTAATTATATAACAATGTCATAAGATAGACAGAATTATGAAGAGAAAAAGCAGAGATGTGGGCACAGCTACTCTATGACTTATCATTAGGGAATTATCAGTCAGGGGAAGAAAATGACCAATGAAGTGTATACTACTATAAGCTCTGGATAACTAGAAGCAATTTTTGATCAGACTGAGCACTTGCTTCACATCAGTGCATTTCTAAATAAAATAAGAAACAACCCCATGGCACTGTTTATAAAAAGAAAAATAGGGAGAAGAAAAAAGAAAGCCGAGAGCATTATTCTGCAGTTGCACCCAGTCATGTGAACAGAAGCTTAACAGTTTAATTAAGTTAGTTAGTGGGCTGTTTTTGTTCTCATGTGCTTCCGAATTCTTCCATAACTTGCTATTACTTGGCCAACTAGAAAATTTTATAGTGTGATTTTGCCTCTGACCGAGGATTCTGATGCATCTGGCACATTTGGACCAGTACCTACAGAAGATGAAATCTAAGATGGAAATTCCTTCTGTGGTTGGCAGTGAGTATAGAGCTGTCAGGAAAATTAACCTTTCCTGAGTCAGCATGCCTAGGACATGGGTAAGTGACAAAGCACTGGCTGTGGTTGTTCCCAGGCTCACAATTAAGGCACCTTCCTCATATGATTTTTAGATGAGAAATGAGGAAAGAGGAGAAGTGACTTGGCTTCTCCTCTTATAAGGGGTCATTTTTAGAGTAAATTACAGCTAGCGAAGCATTCTGTGTAAGTACTCACTTTAAAGGATAATGCAAGTTTGTTAAAGAATAATTAATGTGAAGTGCCTCCACTAATCTGAAACCTCTGACTGGCCTGCAGCCAAAGCCCTATAAAATATTCTCTTCTGCAAGTGAAAATTTGCCTGGCACTAAATGGCTGTACTAATTATATCTTGAAAGGTGCATTTAACCTTTTCACCTTACTAGAAAAGAGTGAAGAACTTTATCTCCATTCTGGCATGCCAGCTTCATGCTGCTGTAAATGCCACTACTTATGCTAAGATACACTGATCTGATAGAATAGAGGAAGAAAAGGTGATCTAGGGAGGGAGAGGTTTCCAAAAATGCATTTTCTTGATGCTAGCATTTCATTTCAGGTCCAGACACTCTGTGCTAAATTTCACTGTCATGTGTACTATGTGTACTTTCCTAGTTATAATTATGAATGCAGTAAGACTGTATTATTAGCATATCACCATATGGCAGGATAAAGGTTAATTTATATCTCTTCTGATTGCAGAACAAAGGAACTTCTTGACTTTTCTCTCAGGATATTAGTGATGCTGAATAACCTGAATGAATAAGCATTCTGTTTTCTTCAGTTTGAAATGCCCTCTGCAAGGATGAGGTGGAGAATCCTCAGAGCATTTAGAATAGAAAGAAGACTCCATATGGAAACGATGAATCTGAAGGATGTAGTTTTAAGTGCATTTCCCACAAACACAACTGTGATGTTAGGCTCGGTTGGGCTATGAGAAACCATTTTTCCATGCATTCCCAAACCCATAAATATTCTAAACATATATAGAACACATTCACTTACCATACCATTCATAATCCCTTGTAATCTAGTAATCCAGAATGGAACCAAAAAGATCCACAGGCTTGCAGAGTTTAGAAAGCCCAATAAATCAGTCCTACTGTAGGATGCTGGAGCTCAGGTTGTTCCTGAGGGATCTGGAGAAAGCTAGCATGATTTACAGCCCTGGACCAACAGCCAGGCAGGGAGAGCTCTCCAGACTAGGAGCATTCTGCCTGAGGCTTCTGCCCTTGAAGCCTTGGCCATTTTGTAGCTAACTGCCCTTGGATTTCCAGGCAGGGCATTTCTATTTGGAAAGTGTATTTCTCAAAGCAATTAGGAAACAGCTATCACTGCCACAAAAGGATTTCAAAACTGTAGAAGAATCTTGGGTCAGAGGAAATAGCATTATGTACAGACATAGAAAATGCAGGTGAAAAAGTGCGGAGAAAAGATTTCCTGTGAGAGAATACAGTAGATAACTTAGCTGCTGTTTAGTAAGGCAAGTGCTAATTCTCTTCTGAATGTAAGAACAAAAAAAATCTTGTACTGCTTTCTCTGCTCAGTGCCAGTTTTCCCTGTTTTGTAAATTAAGTTATTGGAATGCCAGTAGAGTCCAGAGGGCCATCTAATTTTTTCTCCTTATTCCAAAAGGAATTCAAGTCCAGCGTTTCTTAGCAAATTAATGAAGTATGAAGAAAAGCTGCAACATTTGTAGCATGTGGGAATGTGTTCTATATCTGATGGTGATCACTCATAGCATGGTAACTTACTGGGGGGCAAGAATATCTGCAAGTCTCTTGGAGCACAGGGTACATTTATGGATCTACATAAATGCATAATAATAGAAGTCACTGCCCTTAGCCATGAGATTCGATAGACCTTAGAATTTAATCTTGAACAGTGCAGTGCAGTATTTTATTTTTTTTGTTTTTGTTTTTTAATATGCACAGTCCAACTACTTGCCACAAAATATCATGCTGCAGTAGTTTTAGTACCATCCAAAAGTACAAAGAAGGCAAGAGTCACCTTTCCATGCAAATAAATACTTCAACTATAATGAAATGAAGTAAAAAGAGAAGTAAGGACAACTACAGTATTATGCCATTACAAAAAGCCCAGCCTGTCTGCAGCCCAAATCTTTCTTTGAGTGCAATACTTCTGATGTTCCCTGGTGTATTTGTGACCCATCGTCTAATGACCAATACCAGCATTTTCTTTAGCCTTATTTCTTTGCTTATGCCTCTTCTGTGTCTTGTATAAACACCAGACAGTGATAGACTTGCAAAGAGACTGATAGTGGAAGACACAGCTTTTACTGTGTCAGAGTGTTCCCAAGTAGGTTGAAGGAGAAAAATTTTACTTACGTGGAAATATCTCAACCAAAAATTTTACTTATGTGGAAGCATCTCAACCAAATTTGCAGTTGTTGCTTGTATAAAAACAGCTTTTCTTTCTGTAATGAAATTAAGGTTGTTCAAGAATGAGGAAAGTAGGTTTAAAAATCTTGTGAATTTACTCACTGATGTTATTAAAGAGGAGGTGTTTCAGCAGCTACTTTTTAGAACGTTCTGGCTTTTTCAGAACTGATGTCTTCCATCCTGTGGTGTACAGAAATTCAGCTCTTGTGCATGTCTGCTCTTGAACAACCATTTCTGTTTGTTAAATGAATGATAGGTAACTAACTGTTCTAATGCATCCACACAGCCTCTTATTTATACAGAAAATGGAAGAAGACTAGACAGCTTGGATTTTCATATGGAAATGATAATGAAAAGGAGTGCTTCCTTTTCTACCAAGATAGAAATTGTGCTTTCTGTATTTATATATATAAAATAAAGTAAGTCATGGGAATGAATATTTCTTGCCTTGTTTTAGAATGACATTTCAGTATTTGCTCAGCTTTAATTGCGAGCAGAAAGATACTTCAGTATTTGCTCAGTTTTAATGGCAGGAATAATTCCATTTGCTTAAATATCAGTGCTGAAGCATTTCAAGTTATGTACACACTGAACTTCGTCTCTAAATTTGATCCAGAAATATTGCTAAGTTGAGTGTGATGTTATTTGAGAAGACATGTCTAAACCTGACAACCACAGTGTTTTAATTATCCCTATTTTCCCTGGCATATTTCTATATCAAATTCATATTAAAAGTCAGACATACTCTTCTAAGGAAGTCTAGCTTAATAGTTACCTATTCACATGATAACAAAGATTATAAAATATATTGTGATTAGAACATTGAAGCCCAAAGTCTCTGTGTTTAAAAAAACCATAACAGCAATTAAATAAAAGAAAAACAAAAACAAAAACAAAAAACACCGAAACAACGTATTTCTTATCACCACTGATACAACATTTTGGAAAGCATGCAAAGTTGAAAGGATGAAAAGATCTAAAGAACTTCTTTAAGGTTCTCTTAGGGAAATCTCTTCACAACTGAATATCCTTTGCATTTCAGTGTGACAGTGATAGTGTCTGAGTTTTCAATTTTCTGTTTTACAGAGGCAATTCAGCAAAAATTTTATCTTGCATTTCAGTCATCTGCATATGGATGTAGAGTCAAAAGAACTCTTTCTTAATCTTGCTTTTGTGAGCTCTCCTTCTCTAAGCTCATTAATAGTTTATATTAATGTCTTTTAAAAAGTGAGTTTCTTCTTTGATCTAAAGCTTATTTATGACTATATTTAGAAAGCACATTTCCTTACTAAGTTACTTTCCCACCTAGCACACAGGAAGACTGAAGTACTGTAAAGATGAACCGCAGGGTCAGATGTAGTCAGTATAGGCAGCTGGTATTGAGCACTTCGGATTAGATTAGCCATCATCTCAGTTTAATGATGACATCTTCTCTGTTTCTGGTTCAAGAGAGTATAGCTACATAAAACTTTATATTGCTTTTGAAATTAGTCTGTAGAGTTAAATACCTTGTGATTACTCAGAAGCTGAGGCTAAAGGACAGCAGGAAAAAAAATCAGAGAACTGAAATTCATTCTTGAAACCTGGTTTCATATCTTAGCTGGGAGGTTAAAATTGAATGATTGATATGCAGAATGGAAATTGGTGACAAATACAAGCTGACAAAGATGCAATCCAAGGTAACCTTGTAACCTTGTAACCCATGTAACCTTCCAATTTGATAGCACAGTGCTGCAGGAGATCTAGTTAGTGTGTGCTTGCATGGAACAAAAAGAGGAATCATTTGAATAACAATAATGTTGTATTAAGCATGTCAACCTTGTCACAGCTTAGTAATATTGGGTGTCTGAGAAAGACATGCAGATAGATGCAATTCTGAGAAGATGTTACCTTAAGGCAGAGGATTGTCTTTGGATCTTCTCTCACTACCTGTACAGAAGTTGCATGTACAGTCTTGGGTAGAAAATGTATTCTTACACATTTAAGTCTAGTTTTATGAAAGTTATATGTCCCCCAAAGAAATCTCATATTTGTGACATTCATTTTCAGTTGTTTCAGATAATGTTTGTAATATAGACTCTTTTTAACGGGTGTGGTTCCCAGCTCCAATGACCAAGATGTTCTTACATTTGGAGAGTTAGTTATAATCATGTTAACTCTATCTTCATAAAATCTGAACAGGAAAGGAAAACTAAAACACTGGTAGGAAAGATGGTTCTGTATTATCTATGCTGATGAGGAAACTGGGATCCTCATTTCTGTGATGCTAGTACTTGTCCTCAGGATTTAAATTCATGTTCCTTGTCATTAAAAGACAACATCATGATTTTCTGTCTTTACTTGTGTAATTGTCTCCAGGCTGATTAGTGTCCTTCCCTAAGAAATGACACAAGTCCAGCATCAGCAATGAGACATGGCCCGGGTCTTCTCCATTTCAGGTGAGTAATCCTAAATAATTGGTTAGATGGTGGTGTGTTTTCAGAGAATGCAGTCTCTGAATAAATGATTCAAACCAGTCCTACAACTGCTATATGTGGGGTGTACTGAATCTGAATGTCTAACTAGGAAAGAAGTATGTGGCAGGTAACATAGATGATGGCATTGCAAAGTTCAAGGTGATATATGTAGGAAAATATTTAAGGTACTTGGAGAATGTAAGGTAACTGTTTAAAAATAAGAGGGTGCATCAGTACTCTTCTAATGCTAAATCTGAAGATAAGACTGGGAACTTTTATTTTCCATCCTTTTGTATATCTACAATGCTAGTAATTCAATTAATTCAATTAGGGGAACAAAGATATGCTGAAAACATTTTCACTATAGTAATTAGAACTGTTCCTATTACATTTAGGACTAAGAAATGTTTGCAAATGTCCTAGGGGTAAAAGGACCCCTAAGTAATTATTAGAATTGCAGAGGAATTGCTTCTAATTGCTGGACTTCCCAGAAATGATTTTCAGAGGAAATCTGTATAGCCAATTGCATTATTACATTCTCAGATCGATATTATATTCTTCTCGGTGCATGGATACCCACAGGGCAAAGCAGCAAACTATTAGCATTTCATTAACAATATGCCACTTCACAAGACTATTGCGCCAATGATTGATAGCTCAGGTGGGACATATCTTCACATGTTTATGAAGAACTATGAAGTAATCTTCTCTAATTTTTCTTTTCTCACTGCATTTCTTACAGCAAATAAATAAAATTGCCATGATAGTCAGATTTCCATGTTAAATACTTCCAATGGAATGAGTGCACCTGGTCAATAGCAGTGCAATTGTTTCGAGTGTATTTTCCAATGTATTTTAAAGCTAATATAGAAACAACACAAAAATCTAATCCTTTCAGCTTGTATTCAGACTTCTTTTCCTTACTTCCAATATAAAATTTCTACTAATTAGTGGAAAGTTTTTAAGTGGGGCACTTTATGTTCAGGTTTTTCATAAGGATTGTTATTTGTCAGAGATGTACTTAACTCTTCACAGCTGAGGCTCCATTTAAATTCCAATGAAAGTGTTGCACCTTCCTGAAAATGAAGTCTCTTGTACATTTATAGAGAAGAAAAACAGTTATAATTGTCTGTTATGTGAGCTCACTCAGAGGTAGAGCCACTGGTGTTGTATATTGTGGTTGGACTTGATGATCTTTGAGGTCTTTTTCAACCTGAGTAATTCTATGATTCTATGGTTCGATATAGAAGTGTCAAATTGCAAGGATCTATCAGCCTTGTAAAAGAAAGTGAAAGGAAGAAAGAAAAAAGAAAAAAAAAAAAAAGAAAAAAAAGAAGAAAAAAAATAATGCCAGAACCCTGAAGTTTTGTCCAAGTTGAAACACTCAGTACATTTTTAGTTTTAGTTTAGAGAGACCATAAGCATCCAGCTTCTTCTATTGATTCAAAGGAGGCATCTACAAATTCAGGGTTTAAATTTTCTTTCTAGAAAAAATAAAAAATAGAATGAGGGTTTTTTTTGGGATGGTTTTACAGAGGAAATATTCTATTTAAGCCAGAATCCGGAATTAAATGAATATGTTCTTTGAAAAATTAATTGAAATGTAGTTTGAAAAGTTGTGTAGAACATTCCCTCAGATCACCTAAATACTGTTCATATCTTTCAGTCTTGCCCAAACAGCTGTACTGAGGTCCAGAATTGTGTGTTCATAAAATCACTGTTTTACTGGTATATATTCCAGGTTTTGACTGGAGTATATATAAAATTAATTAGTTGGCAAAGAATAAGTGTATATTTTTGGGAAAGAAAAATGCAAGAGATTAAGACAAAATGTAATGCTGCTGCATTCACGAAGTTTTCTCAATTTTTACCATTACAGATAATTAAGCTTTAATTCATGGACTATTTCCATTTTGTGTGTACATTAGGGAAACAGCATCCAGTTGATACAAAGAAAACTGACAAAGAATTATTTAGATGAATATAAGCTGTTTTAATTGCATTGCTGTACAAAATGGTTGGGGCTAATCGCCTTATTGTTAATAGTTCTATGTATTCAGTGGCCACAGAAGATTTAAAATTAATTCTGTTTATTAGAATGTAAAGAACATTATTTTCACTGTAGTTACGAGTATCATAAATATCTCAGAATAGAGCTGAGTCCCATATAATTGGAATCACTTTTGCTGTGAGGGGTGTGTGAATAAGATCTCAGGCAGTGAATACAAAAATAACCCATTACACATTATTCAGTTAAAATATTAATTTATTTAATGTATTGCGTTGCCTGTATCTTAATAACAGCCACCATTAAGTGAAGCATTTTTTTAGCCTGATCTTTGACATTAGCTATTTTATAACTTCTTATTAAGAATCAGACAAAAGAAAGAATGTACAAGTAGGCTAATGGCCCAAGAAGATAAAGAAAACAGTAATAGATGTTATGTGATAGACTGTTTCCAGCAACAAAGGACCATTTGATTTAGCATTTGATTTTATAAATTTCTAGGCCTGATTCCCTGACATCTGCATCAGAATCCTTTTTATGGAACAGGGTGTTTATATCAACTTGAAAGAATCGAACATGTAGTACCTGATGCTACCAAAACAAATCTGAAACACATGGTTTATATCAGCTTACCCAGAATCTTTCACCATAGTTGGTATGAATAGTTGGGTTTGAGAGGATTTTGTATTTGATGAATGGATTAGAATTGCTATGAACCTGGATGCATTAAAAGTTGGTGAAATGAAGTCAAAATTTGGGCTTCTGTAAATAAACAGGTACTAAATTTTTCATTCTGTTTTTTGTTTTTTTGACCTCTGATCTTTGCCCAACAACTTGTGTTCCAACAGGATGGGTAAAATAGCCACATACAAGAAGTCTGTTTTGCATTACCTAACCTTGCTAATTCTGAAACATTCTTTGTGTACGTGTGGCATCAAGAGGAAGAGATATGAAAAGCCAGTGATAATGCTAAGGCTAAAACTGAAGCACTACAGGCTGTGATTCTGATCTGGAAAAAAGAATTCATGAATACATAGTTCTATACTTTTGTCTTCTCTGTCACGCTAAGAGATTTTTTGAAAATACATCCTATTCATCACCAGTCATGGCAGGCATCAGCTCCTTTCTGCTGTTCTGCCACTGAAAGGGATATGCATCAGAAACTAACAATTATGGAAGTCGAAGGGTTAAAGGAAGTGAAAGATATTAATGGAAGTGTCAGGAAAATTAATTTGGTATTTTAAGAGTTCTGGTTTTTTTTTATTCTGTTCTTTCCTTCAGGAAATGTTCAACATGGTATCATAGCAATTTACACTTCTTTTGCAAAGTGATTTATCCTTATCCATTTACAACAGAGTTCCTGCTGTTCACTTTATAGTTTTGTTTTTCATTGTTTTGTTGAGATATGACATTAATTTGCCTTCACATCTTTTATTCATATATAGTATATGAAAATTCTCCAAAATGTATTACTATATGAATTCTGGGAAATACAACATAGGTTTTATTACAGGTTGAGAATATAAATACTTGTATTAACAAACAGAAATCTGTCTTGCTAGAAGAAATGACAAGATTTGTATATCTTAGTCACACTTTAAAAAATCAAGGTAAAAGTATATGTGAACCATAACATCCAGTCTATTTGTAAATTTGTATGTTTTCTTTTTTTGTCCTGGAGTGGTACTTTTCATCTTGACTTTACAGTTCTGACATGAAGATCAGTTTGCAGTGTGCATACATCCTTCCCACTGAATGAAGACTATGCACACTGGAAAAGCTTGAATTCTAACTAAAGGAGTAAAGGATTTAAATGAGAGCTGCTCCAAATGTAGTGTCTCCTGTTGTGTGATGTTGGCCCATGACATAAGAGGTGGATGTTGATGGTATGGCAGTAGAGACTGAGATTTCCCACCAGTATTCCATTACATTTTGTTGTCATGTGACAGAGGGCAGCAAAGAGATGCCCTGTCAGAATGATGTCTGACATGGAAGTGTGTATAAAGCAAAAATGTGTCATTGAATTCCTCCATGTGGAAAAAAAAAAAAGTGCCCATTAACATTCATTGACACTTTCTAAACGTTTATGGAGACCAAAGAGTGGATATGAACACCGTGAGGCAGCAGTGGTGGCTGTGACAATGGGTCACCTCTTAAAGTTCATCAGCGGGCTTTTGATCATTGCTGACAAAAATGCATAACTAATAGTGGTGGCCATGTTAAAAAGTAGAATTTTGTAGCTTAGAATTAACTCTATCAAACAGTGTTTTTGTGGGTTTTTGTTAGTTTGTTTGTTTGTTTTGTATCTGTTGTTGTTTCCATAAATAAGAAATAATAAATAGCGAAAAATAATAAATAGAAGGCTGAGTTAACACACAGTGCTTCTACATTGTTTGATATAAATGTAGATCCTGTTTAAATCTGACTTAAACTGAATCTGATTCATTTGCTATGCTCTACTCTGTTTTAATGCATAATTCCATATGTTATATAAACTGAAGATTATTTTACATTTTCCAGAACGAAAAGTCAGAATTCTGTAGCAGGATGCCTTCTATATAAGCATAATATGCTTAAGACTGTGATACTGAAAGGCACTCAGTCAGTTTCTATAATCATCCATGCAGTATTAGTTTAGAGCTGCAGCAAAGAAGGAATGGAAGATGGCTTTTTATACTGGGTTGGGTTTTGGTTTTGGTTTTGTTTGGTTTTTTTTTGGTACTAATCTCGTGTGTAAAACTTTGATAATTTTATTTTGCGCTTTCACAAGGCAATAGTGAACAACTGAGCATAGCCTTTTACAGTATTTTTCTGCATTCCGATTTCCAAAGAAAGCACAAATATTTGCTTCAGGAAAAATGTTTGTGTGTCAAAGTTTCTGGAAGGTGTAAGTTGATTGATTCTATACGGGATCTTAAAAATGACTCAACCATGGCATCAAACTGCTTGTTAAAAGGATCATAGAAATGCAGAACAGCCCAATTCACTATGCATCTCTTCAGGAACCTTTATCTTTTCACTTAGATTAACTATTGCATATCTGTCATATCTGTTCCACTTTTACTGTAAATCTATTAGGACTTACAGAAATCATCCTGGAGAATCTCACTACTCAAAAAGCAGACTGTGAGCCTTCACCCCTCCAACATCCTGCAGACTTTCTCTGTAAACCAAATATTGTAAATATTTCTCTGTACTATTCCATATATAGTATCCCATACTATATTTATACTCTAAGTCTACAAGGCCTAGACTAAAGCTGTAGTCTTTAAAGAAAAATGCATGACCAAAGTCATTTCAGCTTCTCCCACATGAATTTCACCTTCAACCACAGTTCTGGCAATTTTAGATTGTACCTTGACCGCTCTTCAAATGCTGTGAGAAATTTGGTACAAATCAACAGATTATAACACTTGGACAACAGTGTGGGTGAAACTATCAGTCTGAAGAGAGCAACCTTCCAAATGCTGCAAGAAGCCTGATGCACTGCCAGTGCCTCTGTTTTTGCTGAACAAAATCTACAAGCACTGACTCACTGCACATCGCAATTGCAGGCACTGGTACTACTCAGAAATGCACTACAGCTTTGATCAATTCATCTACAGTAAAAAGTTTTTGTAGTGGAAAAAAAAAAAAAAACTGTCAGGGTTTCTTCCCTTTTAGATAGCATGTTTTACTAGTGCAAATGTGTAAAATCTCCAGGTAGTTTCAAGGTATATGGCAAAACTGAGACTTTTTCTTGTAAATGTCCCTTTCCACTCTTCAGAAAAACTCAGTCAAAAAAAGAAATGTCCTTTAAGTGACAATTGTGGTTTTTATTACCTGTTTAATAATATCAGTTGGCCGTGCCTGATAGTTCCTGGGATCCAGTGCAGTGGCTGTTAAAATGATGTGATTTATATCACCATGAAGCAATAGTTTTAGAGAAGAAATTCCCAGCTTTCACTTAAAGTTTAATGTGACTTGGACTCATCTATTGGCTGATTCTGTGGATTACACACACTACAGAGACTTATACACTACAGTATTCAAGATGTTGTGAGCATTTCCAGGACTTTAAAGGGGAACAAACAGAAAAATACAGCTTTCATATACTTTAAGGGGGTATTAAAGCAATTTGTAAAAACAAATTACAATAACGAACCACTACTCTGTTCATTGTCTTAACCTGAGCAAAATGTTGGAGTTCTCATGTATCGATACAGTGATTAAAACATCAGTTCAGTTATGCTTTGCAATGCCAATTTGTCCCACCATTTAATATAGTAAATATTTCCTGTTACTGATCATAAACTAAAATAAATAAGTAAGTAAATACATAAATAATACATGGGAACCCTTCACCTACTGTGTTCTGGAAGCCTTTAAAAGGTGAAGAACAAGCACTGTGGGGATTTAACCAGATCTCAGACCTGAGATGCAAGTGCTTTTAAGATTAGTAAATGCAGTCATGATCTTTTTTTTTTTTTTTTTTTTCTTGATTCTTGTGTCCTTGCTGTTCAGAACTTGCAAAGTGACTCCTGCTGACTGGTGATGGGAACAGGATTTTTCCAGCTAGGTACTTGCATGTTTCTAACTGAATATGCCTTCGGTTATTCATCTTGTGGTATAACTGCTTCTGATTAACACGTCTTTGCTCAAAGGTGGCAAAAATATCAGGTACATTTTTCTCCTCTGTACTTAGCATATTCTGTTATCAAAATTCTTGGAGTTCCCCAGACAACGTGCTCATTTTGCATAGATTTTCTTAGTCAGCGGTTCCTCTTGTTGACTGGAGTGAATGTATATTTTTGAATGTAGGATTTGAATTTCAGAGAGGAAGAGTCATCTAGAGAGGGAAAACTGCAGCACCTGGAGTTCACAGCTCTTTCATGGATTCTTTTTGTTTTTCCTCTGACATTGGTTCTGAACAAAACTAATAGTTATTCCAAATCAGTCATTAGCATTGTGTTTGGATTATGTATAATGGATTATATTTTGTCATACACAAAATTTGTTCTTGAACTTCAATATTTTGAAAACAGTTCAGAGCTAAATTCACTAAGTTCTAGTTTTCCTCTAAAAAGAAAAGCAGGGTCTTGCAATCTGTAGAGAAACACACCAATGTACCACTTGCCTATACAGGCTGATGCATTTGCTTTCTTAAAGAGTGAGAGAGAAAAATATGACATTAAATTGATTTGAAGTTATCTTTTGTTTTATTTCAATAACCTTGATAGTGGTTTTCCCATAAAACTCAAATAAATGTCACATTGACAATACTGCCATGTACTACTAGAAAATGATTTTTTTTTAAACAGGAAGAGTCTCAAGGATCGTTAGGCCGCATGAGAAAGTAGTCAAGAAATGGTTATGGCCATACCATTGACTTAAAACTCCTTACTGAGTTACATGATGAACGAAATCTATGTAGATTTTTCATATTTGGTATTCAGTACATCAAGCAAACTATATGCAGGAGCCAGCAACAGCAGCATAAATGCTAATTGATAGGGTGCTGGGAATGATTTTGCATCAAGTGCTAATCAAACTGTTTTCCCACTTATCAGTGTTACCACTCAGTAACTGACAACTTTTAGATCGTCTTGAAGGTGTTGAAAATCTGCTGTGTTCTCCAAGGGACTCTGACAGCTGTATTCTGCACCAAATCCAGGAAACACAAGCAGTTGTCTTCTTTCTAGCCTAGAATGGATTAAAAAAAAAAAAAAAACACAAAAAAAATTTACCATGATGAGAATTAGAGAGAACACACATATGGAATATTACAACTTACTTTTAAAACCTTTTGAAGTTAAAATTGTTTGTATTATTGAGAAAAGTCACTTAATATCTTGATAAACTCGCTTCTCAATATTTTGAGAGTTAGGGCTGTGCACATATTTCTGAGATGGCTAAAAGAACACAGAATATCAAATATTGAAACTGTGCTGTGTCTCAAGTAACACGTTTGGACTGTGAACACTGCAAATGAATACTAAATCTGTCTCATATAAAGGAGACCTAATTGTCTGACATCTAATGAGCTTGGAAAGATAAGAATGAGAAGCTTTTCCAGAAGTTAAGGAAGGGACTCTGTTTTAAGGAGTTTTTTTCTTCTTCTATCAAGATCTACATTTTCTGATCAATACTGCACTTTATCTGCTTGTGTTTCTTTTATTCTTGTAATTATTATGACGCTTATTGTGGCTTACCCAGCAGGAAGTTCAGCACAGTCATTTGCTCTCTCCCCCTCCTTCACAGTACACTAAACCTCCTCCGGTACAACTTGCGGCCATTTCCTCGGGTCCTGTTTGTTGCCTGGGAGAAGAGGCCAAACCCCTTCTCAGCACAACCTCTCTTCAGGAAGTTGTAGAGTGCAATGAGCCTTCTCTTCTCCAGACTAAGCAATCCCAGCTCCCTCAGCTGCTCCTCATAAGACTTGTGCTCCAGACCCCTCACCAGTTTCACTGCCTTGCTCTGGACACATTCCAGGGTCTCAATGTCTTTCCTGTGATGAGGGGCCCAAAACTGCCTGTAAGCCCCATTTGTAAGGGGCTGCCTGTAGGACTTAATTCCATTGACTACTTACTACCTGTTGGGCACAGACCTCTAGCCAGTTCCTTACCCAAAGAAGGGTATACCCATCCAGGCCACGGGCAGAATACTGTGAGAGACCGTGTTTGAGAGACCATGTAGGTAGACTACATCAACAGCCTTTCCTTTGTCCGCCAGTCTGGTCACCCAGTCATAGAAGGAGATGAGGTTGGTCAAGCACGACCTGTCTTTCATGAACCCATGCTGGCTGAATATAAAACTTAGCTTCAACTAATCCATCAGTCTGAAGGCATTTCATTCCCATCCTCACTCACTCGAAATATGAAGAAGTATCTCATTTAATAAATTAATATTTTCCAGCAAAACATTGCTTTCCTTGCTTTCCAGCTTTCTACTTGTTCTGAAATGTAGTGTAGGGAATCCCTAATGGTTGTTTTTTCTGTTTCAGTATATGTACCAGTTTGATTTTCCAACAGAAATCAACATATTTTAATATTAAACAAAAATCTTGATTTAAATAATTTCCCTGAATATTAAGGTCATTAAGAAGCATCAAGCTCTCAAATCCATTAATGTAATATGAGTAGTGTTGCCTGCAGTAACACTTCTGAATTTATTGCTTAAAGATAACATTTGGATAAAGAGACCATTCCTTTACAAATGACTTCTGAAATGAAATTACTGCCCTTATAGAACTTAATTTAATTAATCTTCTAGTTGAAGGCAATAGTCAGTAAAATAATTTGATTTTGTTTAGCCCCACTCATGAATATTAATATTCAATAAAATGATACTTCTGTGTATTCATGAATATTGCACAAGTGCATTCAGAGCTCTGAATCTTCAAGTTACTGTGAATTATTTTTTTGTTCTTCTGTTTTTGTTGACAAATCCCATTTTTCTTAGTTACATTTGTACAAAATTTTAACAAAAATTGTGGTGAAACTCTAGATAAAGGGAGGAAAGAGTTAATGAATGGGAACCATGCCCACCCTAAGTAACTGCTGTGCTGTGTTTGTGTGATTTGAGAATTAACATCTACAACACCTGACATTTTGAATTGCATAATTATACTAGAATGCATAAGTAAATAGAAATAGGTTTTTATCTCCCTATGTGAACGGAATCCAATTTCAGTACAAAAATCATATAAGAAAGGTTTTTCATGCACAGTGAATTATACAATGAGCGAATCTTTTGAACAGCATTGACCTGGATGCAATAAACTCAGATCTGATAATGCCAAAGTAGAAATTTTACAGATTCACATTGGAAGTTAGCCCCATTTTTGAAGTGCCCTTCTGCTTCTCCCTTTCTAGAGCTTGGACAATCTATTGGTGCATCTCTGCAGGGCCAGAAAATCCCACTCACTACTGTCTTTGTGCTAGGTAACATGGTTAGAACCTAACGGGTAATTTTACAGATTCAACCTGAAGTAGCAATTGTCTTGTGCTCTGCTTTGAGCTCTGCATCACTCTCACTGAAGTGATTTCTTCAAGGAACCATGATGCTGCCATGAACTGAATCACATTTCAGGCAATTTGATTGGAAATTTTAAAATTATTTAGGTACATCATAGTTACAAGAGTTTTTACATCAACTTTTCTTACGTTCTTGGACATGTAAAATACATTCCTAAATAACTGAAGGGATTTCACTTACTTGCTTTCTTACTTTTGTCACAGCAAATTGGTACTTGGTACATGATCTTGTCACCAATTAAGTAAAACCTCCTTAGGGGGTTGTGAAGATGGTAGAGAGGGGGCACTTCTAATGAGTTTGGATGTATGATTTCATCTGAACTGAAAAACAGTTAGTATGTATGTTTTGGAAATTGCATATTTGAAAATGTTTTCCTTCCTGAGAATGCTTCTTACAAAATGACTTTATCATTTCTCAATTAAATATCGTATGTACAATGAAGAATTCCTTCAAACCTAAGAACACTGCATCCTGAAGGGTAAGGCCTAACATTATTTTTAATGTCATTATACCTTCATGTTATGAGATACATTCCTTTTTTTCACTTGAATACAATCTCTTTCCTTGAAGAGTTGAATGTGCAAAGATACTACTTCTTTTAGCAGGAGCTGGGAACTTGTGCACTGTTCACAGATAAGCTGAAACTCGGACAAAAAATATATATATATCATTAATGGAAAATCAGTTTTGGTATTACTAAAAAGATGGTTATTCCACCATCAGTAATATGCATGGTGTAGCCATACATGTTTCTTTGTTGCAAATACATAAGGCCTAATCTAGTACAATACTGGAGTTTAATTCTTTGTTTGTAGAGATTACTTTTTTTTTTTTTTTTTTTTTTTTTTTTTTTTATGTTGAGACATTTAGACATTTACTAGATGTGGATGTTTTTCAAAAGCTATGATGAAATAATGAAAAATGATTTTCACAATCTAGTTGTAAGGAATGTAACAGCTGGTGATTTACAGTTCAGTGACAGATGAACAGACTGATCTATTCACCTGCAGAGTGCAGATAAAAATTAATAACAAAGGGAGAAGTTAAATGGTAAATAAACAAAAAGGGAGAAGGTAAAAGATATGCAGATGTGCAGTTATACAAGCATATACATATTCTTGTATAACTAAGTTAGAAATTTTGATCAGCGATTAAAATAAAAGGTGAGGTTGAAGGAGTTACAGCAAAAAATTGGTAAAATGAGCTAAGATTACATTTGATAAGAGAGGAACTCAATTTGTGCACTTCTTAGGAGTCATTTCCTTGCAAACTCACTTGCAGATAAAAGTTGTTTCAAAATGCCAGTATGGAAATACAGACTATGTTTTTGTGTTTTTGCTTTTGGAGTAGAAGTTTTAATCTTTTGGGCATTTGTGGATGGGATAAAGCACAAACACCTGAAATTAGGTCTGAAGGGGAATCAGATATCCACCTGAATTTTTCCAGAGTGGCCTTCTTCCATGTATACTGACTGCTGACCAGAGCATAATGGCAAACATGCCCTCCTTATTGCATCTTGAAATCAGGGTGTAGATGAAACACACATTAAATAGTAATTAAACTTAATTTCAGAAGCTATTCTATCTACTTTTTTTTTCAGGTGTGAATCCTAAGGAATGGTTATGTAGCCTTTCACACTGGAGTTTTATGTCTTGGACTCTAGTTGAATTCCCTTACTCTGGTCTGGACATTTTTCATCCTCTCTGTTAAACCTGTCCTTTGAAATAACAAAGACTGACAGGCTGAATCTTGGCTGTCAATGTACAAAAAGAGGGCACTTACTTAGGATATAATTATTCTGCTATTTCTTTGAAAATACTTTCCTAGTTACTTGAAGAATATAGCTTCCAAGATTATCGTGATTCTCATTTCCATTACAAAACCACCACCACCACAACCAAACAATCCCAAGAGGAACAAAAGGAAAGTATAAACTATTCCCTATTTATATGCAACACAACTAGAAAAGCATGTGCCATATGGCTCTGCTTTCCTTCAGAAACGTTCTGTGGTGAAGCAGACTAGAGCTTGCTTTCTTTCCAAGATGATATCAAATTGTAATTCTTCGCCATCCAACCTTTCATTGCATTATACTGATATAAACATTTTCTAAAATACTGAACAGGTCATATTTATCATTGACTGAGTTTTCTGGGCCTAAGTCAAGGTCTCTGCAGTGATGCAAGTATACCCTTCCCTAGCTGCATATGTGCTCTGCATTAAAAAATATGACAATAATAATAATATAATACTGCATACAGTTATAGTATGTATTTTTTCTGCCTCTGCTCAGATATGTTCTGAAGACTGCTCAAAGGCAATAAGCACTCAGTGAGAAACCTTTTCATGCCAAATTTGTGCCTTCCAACTCAGCTGTTTCAGTTGCAAATGTCTTTGGAATAAGTTCACAACAGCAGTGGTTTTCATGAAGAAAAGTTCTTCTCTTCCTGCTGTTCATTAGTCTTGATCTGGAGATCACATTATACCACTTCTTCTCAGTCTCTCAACAAATACTTATTTTCCCTCAGAAACCAACTTTGATTTCATGATTTCAAATGTTAAAAGCTTATTTAATTACGAAAGGGCTGTACGTAATCCCAAATTATAGCTCTTGCTTCCAGGTTAGTCAGTTATGACCCCCCCATCTGGATTACAAATAAAAACTGCAATTCATTTATTTATTCTGTAGATAAATAATTTGTTAACATGTGATTATTCATATTAACAGATGAAATATTATTGTGAAAATGACCAGTATTTTCTTACATGACAATATTTTCGCCAAGTTGGAAAACTTTCAGTTTAAATTCATTTTGGAAAGAGTACAAAGACTAGATTTATTACTCAACAGATGCTCATCACATTGCTTAATGCTTTATTTCATGGTCCATATTCATCATCCTTTCTGATTCTTAGATCTATACTCTGTTCTTTTTGAACATCTGGTGTTCTTTCTCTTCCATGTTTTTAACAGAGTAATTCATTTGGGCAAAGTGTTTTCTTCTTGTAATGCTCTTAATCCTCATGGGTGTTTGGAACATAGGCAGAAGAATAGAAGTTCTGCGATTAAATGTAAAGATGTTTACAAGATTGCTTCATTTTCAGAGGAATTTAAATCTGTTTCTTCAATGACATCATCTGTTGGCAGCCTTTGGCATAAATCTGCTCTTCCTAGGAACTTGGTCAGCCTGTACTTGCAGAGGAATTTGTTCTGTAAGTATTTGATCTGTGTGCAGACTTCAAGGTAAATTTAAAAATAATCGAGCTTAGGTTTATATTTTAGGAACTTCAAGCTTGGGAATAGAGTTTGTTTAAAATTTACAAGTTGTCTAATATATTTTAACATTAACCATTTACCCTATCATTTACTTTTTGTAAGCACATGTATCTAGTGGGACTTTGGTAATGTCATTTGAATGGCTAATACAGCAGTACTGAAAAAGAAAGGTTGCATTCTTGACTTTTCAGTAGAAGACTTTAAAATCTTTTTAATTTTCTTTTAAATTATTTGCTAGTATATATTTTTTCTGTTTAAAAAATAAATGTGAAAATTGCAGCAATTTCCTATAGTGCTATAGCAGACACTTTGCTTAAAAATAAATTGAACATTTGTTGTTGAAAGCTGAGGGTTTTTTAATTCAATTAATGGGTTTGTTTTGGCAATGATTAACAATCTGCTTTTAATAACATGCAATGCAGATAAAGAATAAACTTAAGAAATTAATTCCTCTTCAAGCATATAATGAAGTTTTAAATGCAGGGATATTCCCTTGATCACAGGACAGATTGAAACACATCCCAATTCAATGAGATAGAGGGGGTGAGGGCAGAAAATAGCCCATGAAATAGATGTTGATTAGGAAAGCTATTTATCAATATTTGCAGGAGTTGAAATAAGAAATATCTAAGATTTGACTTAACAAAAATATTTTTGATTTTGTTTATACTTTGTTTCTCACTTAGTGATTTGCTTAGTGGTGCTGCTAAAGTCACCCCTTAGACACATCTCTCTCATAGCAGCCATCATCAGAACTTGCAACATGCTTGGAGACTAATAAGATAAAAAAAAAGATGTCAAAATGCAGTCATTCATAGTTTATGATGTGTAGACAGTAGGGGAGAGGTGACAGAAAACAAGGAACAGGACTTTTTAGAAAGGAGGTTTCAGAGGCTCAAGAACTAAATAGTGATAATGAGAAATTTCAGAGCCGTGAAAAGAAAAAAAAAAAAAAAAATGGAATATGAAAGAAACAGTGGGAAGCATCAATCTTCTTCTGTTCTCCACACTGTTCACCAAAAAGTATCCCATACCGTCTTAAACCACATCTGAGATTTTGTGCTGTTCCTGTCAGCCACTGTATACCCAATTCACGTCTATGGAATTGTTATTGTACGCCAGCCAAAAAAGTAGGAAAGAAATATATAACATTTTTCCTATTGGATTCCAGTACTTTTTCCAACTACAAGATTAAATGTTAACAGTATTGCAAATTCTTATTAAGTCTTCCAGGAAACATTTCATTTTCTGTGAAAAGGAGGATAAAACAAACAAACAAAACCTCATCCTTGGGTAATTCAGTGCTATAAAGCTTTTGTGGTCATTAAACCTCAGAAGGAGAATTAAAATAAGCACTCTAACTTAGCTACTCTTTCTTTTATAAACTGATATCCTTTTATTGCTTTTGTGGCACCAGGGAGGAAAGCTGCTTGCCACCTGCCTTCCAAGGAATTGCCAACTTTGTCTGGAGAAAATAGCCCATCTGCTAAATTATACAGTTCTTTCATTCTTCAGCCCAGGTTACTGGTGAAGACTTTATATGTACAGCCTTGTTTTTAATACTTCCAGCTGTTCATTTTTCCTGAGAAAGGAAATCCATGGGTAGAGACACAACAGTCCTGAAGGTATGCCCATATTTGCTTCTGGTGTTCAAACAGCAGTGGGGCAGAAGTCTCCTGCCAGTCTCAGCTCTGCTGACTTCTGTGAAGTATCTCTTCTCCCCCTCAACACGGATGTGTTTAACATTCAGTTGCTGGTGAACTCTGAGAAAGTTTTATCTGTTACTAAAGAGGAGGATAGGTACGGCAAAGCACACAATTATTTCCTATTTTGCTTAAGATATAGGAAAGATCAGCAGAAAAGTTACTGGAACAGCCTATGTGATCTTCTAAAAAGTCTTCTGTGAAATTTCATCCATAAACAGTCCTCTAGAGTACTTCTATCTGTCTGTCTCTCTTTATCTTTTAAGCTTGCTATATCCACGAGTCAGCTTTTCTCAGTTTAGGACATTCTCGGAAGGACTGAAGACTAGGAAACCTATCAGACCTTTTTGCATTCTGGGTACTTGACTACCTCTTTATTCCCCATCTTTAAAGTAAGAGTTTTAACTTTTGTGTTAGCATGCTACATTGCTTCAAGTTTAAGAAGTATAATGGAGGCTGTCATATGCTGCCATACTAATATACATGACAAAACATGGAAGTTACAGTTAGATGCTTGCCTATTGCTGGAACACCTCATTAGGTTTAGAAAAATGTTAAATATTGGCCAAAATGTGTTTTATCAGACATATTTTGTTGAGTCATTCAGATGCTGAAATTCCTCAGAGACTTCATCTTATCAGTGTCATCACTGAAGTTCTCTAGGAATACAGTGGAGCTACCTTGTTAGATGCCTTGTTAGGTAGCTGGTTTTGGTAGCACACAGCAAGCCTGAACAGGAGGGAAGATAAGCTGAGATTTTGTCACGGGAGCTAGAGCTCCTGGGACTGGGCCATAAGGATGCTCCAAGAGTGGCCAAAACTTCCCATGAACTTAAATGGCTTCAGGACGTGTTCATGTTCCAAAAACATCAAAAATGGCTGAGGTGGGTGTTTTTAGTCCAGTTGTTGTTTACAAATGTTTAATTTAGAAGTTTGAATAAAGCCTGTAGATTGGTTTGAATACATTAGTAAAAAATACTTGGCCAGTGACCTTCCATGTAGAAACTGCCTATTGAAAAGCAGTACTGCTTTAGTTTTTCTGACAGCATGAAAATGATTTTTCTTTCATTCATTTCATTGACTGGAGACAGAGTGAGCAAAGAAACTGCAGTGTCTTCAGTCTTCCCATAGTATATTTGTTAACAGAGTGTGCATGATGTATCTGGTCTCTAACTTTGTCCCTTATTCACATCAGTAGTTGTTGTCTAACAAGCTGTAGTAAAAACAAGCTTCATTTTGTGTAACACCATGAAATATTAAGAGAATCTTGTCTTAAAAACAGGCAAATAATTTGATCTTCAACTGTACATTGAATTTCCAGCAGTACTGCTGAAATAAGATGAAAGTTACGTGCATCTGAAAAATGATGCAGGTGCTAAAATACTCTAGTTTTCTATTTTGTGTTCTGCAGTGTACTAAGATCTACTGTTTAGATAGTCTGCTGTGATAGAAATCACTTATTGATAGAAATTATTTGTCTCTGTTAGCTTAATAACGTATCAGCCACTCTGCTTCTTAGAAACTCTGGTTTCTCTATTCTGTAAATAAATAAAAGGCAGAATATCTACTATGGAGCATATCCCACAGTCTGGTGTAGGATATGGAACTTATTTACTGACTCATCTTGTTCTGCTCTTCAGGGAGAGTCTTTTGAGCCCAGTTTGAGTCTTTTTATGCCCAATCCATAAAACTTGTATCCCTCAGACAGAGACAGAAGCAGTGAAAGGTGCACAGCCAAGTTTGCCTGTTTCTCTCTAACAGCAGATCAGCAAAGGTGATATTAACTGCTGTGTTTAGCATGCAGGATGTAGAGCGCATGGTGCTGGCAGACAAATGTTAATACAGAACATGATTAAGCCCTTTCTGCTTGAAAGGAGAACTGAAAATGTGGCTGTCTTTTTAGCCATTCTCAAAAGGAGCCCTGCTCTTTGAGAAACACCAGAAATGACTTTTGTTATTATGAAAATAATCATATGAAATACCTACATTTTTGCAAAAAAACAGGTATTTTTGAGTTGTTAATTTTTAATTTTTTAGATGTCATATTTGATGAAGAACCAGAAGGCTGGGAACAGTGATGTGTATTTACGACTTTTCATCTTGCTAGAGCTTTGACAGCCTGGAATATATAGAGATTTACATACATTTTCCAAAGAGCTTGCTGTTTCTCTGACAAGCATTGAAGGAATAGTTGACATCTTTAATAAGAAAAAGAAGAATATGACTAAAATACTACAGCCATTAACTCATTTCTAGTTTGGTTTAAATCAAAAGAACAACAACCACAAAAAAACACCCAACCACTAACAACAAAACAGAGAACTACTGATGAGTTCCTATTAAAAAAACAACCTTACACGATTATAAAATTCACCCCTGTGTGGAGTCAGATATTAGAATCAGCTCTAGTCCAGAGTCCTACTGCTAAAAGCAGATAAATAATTATGGAAGTGACGATTAATTAATACTCCATAAGTTGATGCGTGGTTTATGAAACAATTTCTAGGTGCAGCTGGTTATTTTTCTCTGCAGAGAAGAAAGGCTGATATTTTTCTTACTGAGATGTGTGAGAACAGCATGCCCTCAAAGACCAAAAAGTCAAATGTATCTTCAGCTGCATCAAAAGAAGTGTGGCCAATGAGTAGAGGGAAGTCATGTTGCACTTGGGCTGGGGCACTCCCAGGTATTTTTATACATACTGGGTCTCCTTGAGAGCAGCCCTGCAGAGAAAGACTTTTGAGTCCTGGTGGACAAGAAGCTGACATGAACCAGCAGTGTGTGCTCGCAGCCCATAAGGCCAACTGTGTTCTGGGCTGCATTAAAAAAGGGGTGGCCAGCAGGGATAGGGAAGTGAATGTCCCCCTCTACTCAGCTCTTGTGAGGTCCCATCTGGAGTACTGCATCCAGGTCTCGGCCCTCAGCACAAGAAAGATGCAGAGGTTTTGGAAGGAGTCCAGAGGAGGTCTGCTATGTGGACCAGAGCACCTCTCCTGTGAAGAAAGGTTGGGGGAACTGGACCTGTTTAGCTTGAAGAGTAGGCTCTGGAGAGACTTCATTGTGGACTTCCAGTACTTGAATGGACCATATGAACAGGAGGGGGAATGACTGTTTGTGTAGGTTGATAGTAATAGGACAAGGAGGAATGGTTTTGAACTGAGACAGGGTTTAGGTTAGATATTAGAAGGAAGTTTTTCACACAGAGGGTGGTGACACTTTGGAATATGTTGTCCAAGGAGGTTGTGGATTCCTCATCCCTGGAGGCCTTCAAGGCGATGCTGGATGTGCTTCTGGGCAGCCTGGTCTAGTGGTTGGCAACCCTGCATGTATCAGGGGGTTGAAACTAGGTTGTCTTTGAGGTTCTTTTCAATTCAGGCCATTCTATGATTCTTTTGTCCTGCCCCTCTACTCTGTGCTGGTCTATCCTCACCTGGAGTTATCTGCCTAGATGTAGAGTCACCAATACAGGAGACATGGACCACTTGTTTGAGAATATCTAGAGGACCACAAAAATAATCCAATGGATGCAACACCTCTCCTATGAGGACAGGCTGAGGGAGCTGGGGCTACTGAGACTGGAGAAGGCTCTGGAGAGACCTGATAGTGGCCTTTCTGCATCTAAAGAGGGTCTATAAGAAAGAAGAGGACAGACTCCTTAGGACATGGGGGAGTGTTTTCAATCTAGAAGAGGGTAGATTTAGAGTAGATATAAGAAAAAAAGTATTGTTTGTTTGTTTGTTTTAACAGTAAAAGTAGAGAAGCACTGGAACAGGTTGTCCAGAGATGATGAATGCCTTGTCCTGGGAGACACTCAAAGTTGGGCTGGATGGAGTGCTGAGCAACCTGATTGAACTGTAGAGTCAGACAAGATGACCTTTACTGGTCCCTTCCCACTCAAATAACTATGATTCTATGCTTCTTGTCTTTTTAGTACTTTGTGGATTTATTCAACATCTTTACCACTCTTGAGCTCTCTGAAAAAGTTTGGGTCATCTACAGATTTTGTCAGTTTGCTACACTATTTCTACTAAAGTAGCTGGAGGGAACAATATTTATTCAAGTTGTTTGACATTCAGATTTTCACTTGTTTAAGTACATTAGTGTTAAGTGGATTTAAAACATCTATGCACGATACATATCTTTGACATGAACCATCTTTTCCAAGAAATGATGATTACAAGTGAGAAAAGCTTCATTAGTAGTGATTTATCAATTTAAAAAGAAATGGAAAAATATATTAGAGATTTAATATTTTTTTTTTTTTACATTTTTTGAGCAGAGATGTGAAATAGTTGGAAAATCTAGCCCTATCAGGCAACTTTGTCGCTAACTAGAAAATTTATCTGCATTTGATCAAATGATACACATTTCAAAATCCTGTGACATCAAATACTCAGTACAGAGTGTGCTCTACCCTGTATTAATCATTAGCTGGTAGGCCAGTCTTTGCTCCCACAGCTTGATCTTTGCCTAAAAGAGAAATAGTCATGTAGTCTTTCTTCAGAATTGTAATAAACATGTGATAGTAATGATTGTACAGTGGAACTAACCTATAAGGAAACTAATCAGTTAAGGATTTTATCTCCTTCTCTGATAGATATCCTAATCCTGCTGTATTTATATGCTGTATTTATCTGCCTTTATGTCACTGGATTATAAAATTTTATGTGCTGTAACAGTAAAACAGAGAATAATGCTAAGACATGATTGTATGAAACAACTAAAGCCCAACTGATGACTTCAGTGACAAAACTGAAGACTGTCATCAGCTAAATTTCTGTCATTCACTGGTTGACATGGAGACTTTGAAGACCATTGCAGAGACTTCTGCTGTCATACTTATTATTTGTAGAAGTGCAAAAAATTATGTCTGTAAACTAAAAAAAAAAAAGCTAGTGAAAGATTTTCTGTGGCACCAATTAATTTCAATTTACCTGTTATATTTAGAGTTTAGTAATATATTTTTAGAGCAAACTGATATGGTGGTAAAAATGTTTTTTGAAATTTTTCACATGAAGTTTTCTTGTTTTCTGCTCTCTAAGGTAAGTATACATGCTAGTTCTTCTCCAAAGACCAGTGTTCCTTATTTGTTATGAATATGCAACTAAATCAGTTACAAACTGTCTTCTAGTTATGACTGAGGAGCCACACCAAATTACTCTATTGTATATATATATATAAAAACTGTGAGACTTTCTGCTGATGTAGCTTCTACTCTTGCCTTCCCTTTGGAGATATTCATCTGACAACATTCTCAAGTGTGTGTCTTATTAAGGAAGTTTATATTTTCAATTGATAGGTTCAATAAGGAAAATGGAATTAATGTCAAGGAAATCTGCAAATTTCTTCCAAAGTCTCTTGCGTCTTTTATCACCATCCTAGTGGCTACAGGTGAACTTGCCTTACTGTCTTACTGTTAGCTGAAGCTCAGCTATTCTCAGTTTCTCTGGACACAAATGGTGTAAAACTTCTGTGTTTATGAGAATGTGAATTTTGCTCAGAAAATAAAAACTTGCTTCTTTTTGTGCTTTGGTGAAAATTCCTAACAAAACTGGGATGTAGCATTCATTATGTTGTACGGAAAAATGTTACAAAATTTAATGTAAATCATTTCCCTGAGCTAAAAAAGGTATTTTAACTAAAATGTGTAAGTAGAGATCTGCTGGAATCGTTTGCATTAGATACAACATGGTACCAGCTTAAAACAGTAATTGTAAAAGTTAAAAACAGGATAAATTAAACAAATGGAAACTAAATCTGTCAGAATGAGGATGAAATTTTTTAATATTTGCAAAACGCTGAATATTTATAAAAACATTCAGGTGGCGCAGCACAACTGGCATTGTTGGAAGCTATTATATATTTTCTATTCAAAGAGTTTTAAATATTTGAATCCTATATTAACACATTTATTTCTACATGTAACACCTTATTCCAAAATGTCTACCTGGTGAGATGGTTATGAAATTTATTTATTTTTATATTTTTATTATGTTATGCATGATAGCTGATTCTCTTGAGATAGTTTTAATTTAATTGCTAATAATGTTTACCTGAATTATTCATTTGCTATTTTACTGCAGTGATTTGGGGCAAAGGTTACAATGCTTAGTTATTTTTCTGAGAGTTCTTAAAAATAATTGGATAAGAAATTATGTGTTGAGCACCTACTTATTATTCTTAACAGTTCAGAACTTAAGTGTTTTAATCAAACAGTAAACAGTGTGGTTCTCAGGCTACTTTCAGTCCTGGTTTTTGAATCACAATTTGTAAGCACAAGAGCACAAGCCTTTTCATTAGGCAAAACAAATTTTTGTAACATTTTGTCTTTCTCAATCCACACAGTAGGAAATATAAAACAGACTTAATATTAGAGGCAAGGCATACTATGCTGTCTAAATAAATACACAGAATTAGCCTATCAGCAAGCTAACATGATTATAATTAATCTCCTACACCTGCAGAATGTCTTACCCAAATCACTCTTAATTGATTACCATTGATATTTTTTCTGAATTGCTAATAGAAATACAGCTTTTAGTGAGGAAAACAGTCTGGTTTATATTTTCATTAGACTTCCTGTGTCTGTATTGTGCTGCACCTGCCTACTCCCAATATGCTTGTTATAGCTGTCATATACTTTTATGAGGATAGAGGCAATGTTCTGGCAAGCTAACTTGACTCAAATTGTGTTCAGATATAAAACATGAAGACCCACTTGTGATTGCAAAGGTAGTAAGTCTAATTTGATTAGTGCTCCAGTGACATGGCATATTATGAATGTCATTTGTCATTTCTCGTAAGTGCTCATGAAAGAATCATTTTTAGAGAAGGTGTAATTGAAGTTGGTGAACACATTCACCTTTTGCGCTCAGGGAAATAGTCTATATATCTTGCTCAGTGCTGGCTTTAGAACAAAAAGAAACAGGAAAAGCAACAAACAGGAAGTCCTACCTTGCAAACTGAGCGAAAAATCTTCCCTTGATTTCAGTGGGAGTAAGACTTTCTCATTAAAATTTGTGTAACCGAGCCCTAGCTACTAAAAATCCCCACAATTTAAAATCTTAAAACCGCTGTTAAACAATCAGGACTTATTTTCTAAAAATGCTCTATCTTTCCTAGTTGCTAAGCAACTAGGTTTAAAGAAAAAGACCAGTACCTCAGCTTTGGCGAACTGGAGGGAAATTTATATATACACAGATGCACACCTGTTTTTCAAAAGACTAAGATTATGCATTACGTTAGTATTTCTTTCAGCACATTGCGTGCATAAAAGTAGATGGATAAATAATTTTACAGAACTGGCAAAAATTATATCTTCTGACAGACAATAGGAGAAGTATATCCTCAAGGTAAATTATGAAGGGTTGAAATTTTTCTTCCTCAAACCTCCTGCTGGCATTTTTGATTGAAACTATTTGTTTTCTTCTTTTTAGCTTTGTGTCTTGTTATATAAATATTGCTTTATTAAGATACCATAAAATACTAAGGGAGGGAGCAGGGGAAAAACAAAACAAAACAAATACAATTCAGATTTGTCGTAACATAATGCTATTGTGACTGCAGAGTGCAAGAGTGATTGATAATTTTGTTTTATTATTTGCATAGTTAATTTTATGGCGTATTCATGATATTTCCTGTTGCTGTAGCTAGGAAGACAGGCACTAATATGAATACAAGCCATGAGTAAACTTCAACTTAAATCATGGAAGCAACCTACAGAATCAAGTTGTGCTTCGCAAAGCAGCACAGGGAATTGTCTTGTAAAATCCTTTACGTATGATTGTACCATCTGGCAGGTTTACGACAATATGAGATTTTTAGAAAAATCTGCATTCTCGTTTGTAGTTACTTAAAATAATTAAAGCAATTTAGAAAATGAAATTTTAATTGACACTCATTATACTTAGATTTCTGTATTTTAGAATGAAATAGAAATGAAATTTATACAATGAGGTCATTGTATTCATTTTTTTTTTTCTTCAGTTTTTTCCATCCTAAAATTATTAACATCTTGCTCTTTTAAGAAGTCAAGTAACAATGAATAACTTTTCTTTTCAGACAAGTTCTGTCTGCTTATACATAAATAAACTGTCTTCAGATAACTCATTGGAAATACCACAAATAATTACTCACCAGAGCTGTCTGCTCCGGTGTGAATGACTATGACAAAAGAGAATGTGAGAAAAACTCTCTGGTCTTTTTCAGTATAATAAATACTATTTGGAGAATTAATCTTACAAGCATTATACATAATACAACACTACTGAATTAGAGTTGCTTTGACAGATAACTTCCAGGATGGAAAGATTAAGATGCGCTAGCTGGTACTTAGGGAAAACTGTGATAAGTATTTCCAGCAGCTGACTGCTGCCTTTTTGAGGACTTCCCTTGATGAGAAACAGTACTCAGGTATGTGTTCTTACATCAGGAATGTTGTAGGAAGTGTTAAGGGAACAAGCAGAGTTGGGTGAAGATGCAGCAGTAATAGCAGTATAATGCTGATGTTTTCATCTTTCCATGGATCTGTCAGTGGAACAACCTTAATTCTTCAAAAATGGAGGTCTATTTTATTTGTTTTTAATAGATTATACTAGCTGTTATCATGAGAATATTTTAGTTTTTGAAGCCATGTGCTTTGCATTTTAATTATCACCTACTTTCTAGTGCTTTGAATATGTTTAATCCATTATAGCAGCAACTGTGTTAATCAATTCTAGTCACTGATTCATATTAAATGACATATGTAGAAAACAGTCCATCTGTCTCTGTTATATCTTGCTATGCCTCCTTTCATGTTTCCATTACAAATTCCGTAATAAATAGTCTGATCATTTTGAGTGACATGTGGGATCTTTATTGGGCAAGACATTTCAAGTACATCTGTCTTTTGACTGGTTTATAGATGACAGTTCTAACAACAGCTATTACCTTCCAAAAGGCTGCAGTATTGAAGTATTCTTTATATTCCTGTCACCTCTTCTATTTTATTTTTTTTCAGGATGTATATTGATGTAAATTTCTAGAATTTTCTTTTTTTTTTTTTTTTTTTTTTTTTTTCTTTCAATCCAAACTTCTGCTGTATGATTATTTTCGCCCTGTTTTGCTGAATCAGGCCAATAACTACCGTAACTTCTTTCTCTTCAATGGTTGTATTCTCTTGTTGTGTTTGTTGTTGTTGTTGTTGTTTGTTTGTTTGTTTTGCCTAATCCTATTTCTATTCTCCAGTTGCTTTTGTCACTTTTGCCTCTTCATCTTAATGGGCATAGCTTTCTCATTACTCTGGAAATTTCTGTACTCTTTCATATATAGTGCTATTGAAACTGTCAGACAAGTCATTCCGCCTCTAAAGTTCTGCTCATAAATTGCAATTGCAGTAGCATCAGAAGATCTTTATAAAAAAGCAGTGATTAGATTCTTATTATTATAAGAGTTTCTGTTAGGTGTGCACAATGAGTAAATTTTGAACTAAGGGTGAACACTAATTGTTAAAATATCACTCTTTGTCATAGCTGAATTGAAGCTTAACTAAATATTTTAGGTATCAGGAACTGGAATGAAAGTCCTTATGGATTTTGATTTTGTATGTCAGCCCATTTAGTCCAGAAAACACAGAATGGTTGCTTTTAGTGACTAAGTTGTAAGGTGATTTATTATTTTCCGAGGTTTTAGTTCATGGCTTTAAATATTAATATTTCATTATTGTAACACTTATTTTCAAGTCTTCTAAGGAATGCAGCATCATAAATTTTTAATTTTTTGAAGAGATGCTTCTAGTATGCATAGGATTTTTAATAGTGCATGCGTTTTCTTGTGTTTCAGACTCAAACTGAGGTGGTGGGCTGGATGACTAAAGGGGACAAGTAGCATTTGCGTATTTTCAATCCAAGTGCCTCATTAGAATGCTCCACTGAAAGCCATTGCTCCAGCAGGTTTTGTAGCAGCCTACTGGAAATGGAACTGGGACTTTAGATAAGCAGCTGTAGGGGAAGTACTTGGGCATACTCATACCATGTGGCTGAGATCAAATGCTCTCCTTTTATTGGAACTGAAATCAAGGACAGGTGAACTACTAGTATTCTGCTGTCCTACTCTGAAGTAGTGTGGTTATGTTAAACATTCATAGTAAAGATTTTAGGTTGACCTCATCTCTTAAAGAATACGCTAGTTTTTCCTGGTCTTTCTGTGACTGTGTGATACAGTTTTGCCATAAGCAAGTTAATGGATACAAAGAGACCAAAGGAGTTCTGAAAGCATTAAAGAAACTCCTGAAAAAAATGCCTCGGACCAACCTCAAAATGAATGACAGGATGAGCTGAAAGAATTCAGGATTAATCATTGTTTTCATTTTCTTCCCCTTGATAAATTCTCAGAAAAGTATGAAATCAATATGATTTTTCCTTTCTAAAACTTACAGGTGATAAGGACCTGAAAGTACACCACAGCCACAAACTGATTTGGTTTTGAATGCAAGAGTGATGGAAAATTACAGAAAATTCCACTTGAGTGCGGCTCCTCTTGACTGACACAAGAAGTGTGTTTCTTCTTCATGAGCACATTCACACACCCTTAATATCTGTGAGAATCCGTACTTTAAAAATTTACTCTAATGTCACTGGTGAGAACACTTTCAGGCCAACCAATTGTTACTAAGCCCAACTTGAGAAAACCAATTCTTTTGAAGAAAAATGAGCAAAGAAAATAGCTACTTAGAATACCATTATCAACCAAAGAGAAAAATAAATAAATAAATAAATACTTTGGCTCTCATCTATCAAACCCAAGCATGCAGTACTCTCTCCAGACACAGATGTGCATATATTTAATAGCTTTGGAAGAAGTATTATCACAGGTGCAGAGCAGGCAGGAATGCATAATTGCTTGTTGCTACAAAGCTTTGGCACCCCAAAATGCAATATGTATCATCTTTACACAGGCAACAAACAGCAGGATCCAAAATAATCTCACTTATTTCCCATTAGTTTTATAAAATGCAATTACAATTAATTTATTCACTGGGAAAGCTAAAAATCATTTTCTGTGCTCTTCTTCTTGCTTTAGAGATAACAAGGAAAAACGTCAACATCTTCATTCCTCAGCAATGACTGCAGAAAAACTATCTGCTCTGTTCATTTGTCCTAAATGCTCTTCACCTGTAAGTCACGAAAGTTGGAAGAGTCCACTAAGATTATCTAGTCCAGCTATCAACTCAGTACCACCATGCCTACTAAACCATGTCCCTCAGTGCATTTACTTTTTTCTTGAAATCCTCCAAGCATGCCTGCCACAGCTATTTAATTCCCTTATGCTAACTAGACATGTGACTCAAGTGCAAGAGAAAGGGAAGAGTTACAGAACTGTGAGAACATGATATTTCTTGTCACCTGAGCAAGGGAATGTGTTGTTTGCAGAGTGACCTAAAATTGTTTTCTTCTACTCATATGTGTTACAGTTTATTGATTCTGAAGATATTAGGTCAACCTTCTGAGGTAGGTTTGTCTTCTGTTTGTTTGTCTAATCAAATATTAATTGGAAGTTTTTATTGCTTTGCTTTAATCCAGTAACTTTTCCCAGTAAATTGGAACAACAAAAGTCATAAATGACCTCCTTAATTTAGCTTAACAGCTTAACGCAGTGTAGTATAGGAACTTCAGATACCTCAGGATCTTCCAGTAAGATCTACTCTGTGAAGGTGTGGGAGAGATCCAGTGGATCTCAAAAAGCAACGAAAGCAGAGAAAGATTTGATTCTTAGAAACAGACACAAGAAAGAAAGCTTTTCAAGAAATTCTTTGAAAAATCCACTTCTAAATCAGTAACAAATTAAGCTTAACAGTCTATGACTATGATCACACAGTAGCTAGTGAAAAAGCCAGAGAACATCAAAAGCAATTTTCAAGACATCCTGGGTTCTGCTTGTTCTGCCATCCACTACAGTCAATAAAAACCTTTCACTGACATTAGTGGTTTGGGATTGAGGCTCCAAAAGTGAACAGTGTGATCCTGGTGATATAACTGTGAATTATTTCACTAAGATTGGCAGGCATTTTGTGACAAAGTAGAACAAGACAGACAAACAACTGATTTGCAAAAGGATGTAATAGCAGAAATCTGTTGGAAAACTGTAAGTATTGATTATTTATTTATTTATTTATTATTGGTCACGTAGGATTGACTGTAGTTGTATTACTCAAACCTAGAAACTCTGTGTTAAATATGTTGTGTCACAAATAACATGTGATTTGCAGCAGGTAGAATAGGTTCATTCCACTAAGGAATTTAGTGGCATAAAACCATCTATTAGTCTTGCAAAATTATAATAATGTTGGATTAAATATCCACTTTTTCTAGAAAAAAGGTTTAAGCTTCTGAACTGTGATCAGACTGAAGAACTGACGTGTTTAGTTCAAACTCATAAATCTCATAAAAAATCTTTTTTTTTTTTTTTTTTTTTTTTAAATGGGTAATGACTTGTGTAAATACAGTTTCTGAGGAGTCATATAGACATGTTTGTGAAATATTGTTTTCTGCTATTTATAACTTTTTTACTTTTTTTAACTTGCTTTTTTACTACCCTGTCCTGGGTCATACTTTTAGATTGTTACTAGCAAAGCTACCACATCAATCAGCTTAGCTCATTAGCTCACTGTTAAGGAGGATTTATTAGGCAGTGTTATTCATGGAAAAATATGTGATTAAATTTGCAAATTGTTGCTTTTTTCTCTAAGTTTATCTAATAAGAGCAAAGTAGGAGCAGAACCTTTTCTAAGGAGAGAAAAGATTGTTATGTAAATATATATTTTTTTTTCATTTTTAAGCTTTAAAAATATAGAGTATGACTGTAACTGATGAAGATGACTGGAGCTTCAGAAGTTTCTGGGGAATTTCAAGGCCTTACAGCACCTCATGAATAAAGAAATATTCCCAAACTTTCTGTTGAGTGCATCTTCAGACTGCTAAGGATCTGTTTTGTATAAGACACACGAAAAATTTCAGTCATGGCTTGTCTGCAAGTTTCATCATGTTCATTTATTCTAGGTCTGCAGGAGGTAATCATTCAAGAAAGATGCTATCAATAATACTTATGAAAAATTGAGCCTAATGGTTGTCAGATGCTGTTTTATAACACTAGCAGATAAAAACAGAAGCATGTGCTGTGCAGGCTTCTTGAAAAAGGTACTTAGTGTGATCCCAAATACTTTATCTGATTATACAACACCTGAAATAAATCAAATCCAGTTTAGTGTTTCTGTTGCTATTTGCTTTGCTCACTCTCACTTTGAATGTTTTTAGGATTCTACTGAAGAGTGGTTGTCTTTCTGATAATGCACCACACCAACAAAAATAGTAATAAAACCTTGGGGGAACTTTGTATTCAGATATCTAATTGTTAACCTGTGTAAAAAGGAGTCTCAGACTCATTCATAACATCTACTGTATGCAAAAACTTAAGTGCATTGTAAATTCATAGTTAAATTCAAAGTTAATAAACAGTTTGTTCCAGCAGAAAGAACCAGGCCCCAGGTCATACTTGTCTTTCTTCAGTTGTCTATTTTAACTGTGAGTGACTTGAATAGATTTTTTGTTACCTTCTCTAAACTTACTCCTTACAGAGAGATGGAAGCAAGATGATATAACTTCTTACAGACTTTTTTTTTTCCTGTTTTTAAACGGTAATCAGTAATTTTTCAAATAAGTTTTAAGATTTCCTTTATGATCATTTCAGAATAATAAATGGAAAAACAGTAGGTGTGATTGAATCGTTGATTATAATGGACTAATTAATATATATTTAAAAGATATTTCAGTTTCTGTCCTCAGTTCAAAATAATTTATGACTTCATTTACACTAGTTATGGGATTAGTAAGTATTAAAAATAAGGACTTAAAAATTAATCTTAAAATCAGTGTGAGAAATTGTCAATCAAAATCTGTAAATACTTTTTTTTTAAGTATTGTAGAAGTATATTATACAAGACTCTGATAAAGAGCCTTTCAAAGACTGAAATGCATGCAAACTTTGAAGAGTAATTTTCTTTACTGCCTTTTCACTGCATGTGAAGAATATTTGTACTGATCACTTTTCTAGCAGTTATTTGTAAATGCTCACTATTTAAAATAGTTTTTATTGTGTCTGCTTTTAAACAGTTGTATCATTATCTTTTTGATTTATGTGATTGATATTTGTAAATACGTTGATTGTTGCTAATATTCAGTAAACTTCTTGACTTAGAGGCTTCTAATGAGCAAAATATTAATATATTTTACATTGCTGTGCCCTACTTATGTTTATATTAATTACTCTTTTTCAGTTTAAGTGTATCTGTTGTCTTTGTATCATTTGTGTGTCTGAAGCTTTCCTAGAATGCATTTTTTTTTTCTGTTTCTGTCATTGTCTAGCAGAAACTGCAAATGGACTTGCATAGAAGATATAGCCTTTGGAAGATAAAAAAACATAGTAATGATTCAAACAGAAAAGCTTTCTTACACAAAGCTTTCTTGATCTTTAAAATTTGTTGGAAAAAACAGACAAACAAACAAACAAAAAACAACAACCCACTGAAGACAGGATTTTGAAAGCAGGGAGGATTTCCCAAGTATGTTCTTCCATACTAGAAGAAGATCAGCAAGTGAGATTCTCCTGAAAAAGGTTGAGCATTTGTATTGGAGAGGATCGTGTCTAAAGTTAATGCAAGAATTATGTAACTGTGGTTTCCTTGCACCTCACAGTCCATGATCAACATTAGAGATATCAAATGTCCTTAGAAACAACTCCAAATATAGTGAGAGTGTGCAAAATGCATCATTCAGGAAGACTATTCAAGTCATATTCTTGAAAATTAATAACTGGACTATTTGCACATTAGGTGGACTTTGTCTGTCTTCAGTCACCATGATGCTACTCAATCTAAAGATCGTTTAGTGTGGTAACTGCTACGAATCAAATAATCTGAAAACCTTTTAAATGGGCCAGTGCTGTAAAATATGTCTTTATATAACCTGAAGTTTGAAATAATCCAATTTCAGAGACAACGAAGACTGATAAAGGTAGAAGGGATTAAGGACAAAGTATTTAGATGGAAATGAGAAAGCATTTCACTTCTGGAGGAAAGCTCAAAGACAATCAAAACCATTTCTGAAGGAATGTTTGGGGGTCTTCTAGATTTAATCCTCTCTGTTATAACACAACACTTGTAAGTTATTTAGATAAGGAGCCATGTAATCCTGATTATGCATAAAAGCACTTATACAATCTACAGTATGACTATGTGAAATTTCCTCCTTAGTGGAGCATAGGTCGAGCATTAGAGTGCCACTGTGTTATCTTAATTTAGAAATATGTGTACCTGTAGAACAGGAAAAACAAAAGAAAAACAATAAAATAAAATGAAAAAAGTGTGTTATACTTTGATGTAAATTCCTCAGAATGGTGTGATAGGCAGGGAATCTGCTCTTAAGAGACCTGAAATCTCTTGTGTGAATCTCTTAAGTTTTACAAAAGAGAGAGAGGAGATCAGTCCTAATTTTTATCTTGCTGTTCTCCTCCCTGTGATGAGTTCTGGGAAGCTAATATAGAAATGCCTTCTCATATCTGCAGTTATTAGAAAGAGTGTTCAGTGCATTGAATAAAACATTCATTCGACTACCTGGTCACAAGAAGAAAGCGCAAATAAGCTAATATTATGGATGTGGTTAGCCTATAATTATAAAAAGTTTAAGTATTGAATTCTATAGAAAATGTATCTTGCAGAACTGGCACGTGATAGTACCCTAACAGTATTTCACATGAATATCCCTAGTTGGGCCTGTTCCAGTATTTGTCACATATAAATTCAGCAAAAATGCTGAAAGACCATTTGATAGACTATTTATAGTGATTTTTTTGTTAAGGAAATTGAACGCAATTTTTATACAATAATTTTAAGTCTTTTCATTGCAGACTGTCACAGAAAAATTCATTTAATATCCAAAGTCCATGAAACATGACAGAAATATGAAGTCTGTAAGCAAATGAGTTTCTGAAGGTCTGATAATGGTTCACAGGTGATTGTATTAGCAGTCCCAAAGCTGGCTGGCTGAAAAGCAGGCATCACATGGCAATTTATAAAGAGGATTTTTATTCTATTACGAATAATACAGTTCTGAAGCAGATGAAAAAGACAGTGCAGATTTGACTGTGTCACAAATATAAAACAAATAGAAAACTGTTTTGGAAAGACTCAGTATGTTGAAAAATAATTTTTTAACCTTTTATTATTCTCATGTTTCTTTTTACTTTAACAACTTATTTTTGTGATGAAGTTCGCGTTATTTTTTATGGCATTGAAATGTTACTTATATGTTTTAAAAATGCAGCAAAGTCTTGTATGCAATAAAAAAGAAAAGCCTGTTACTTGTGGGAGGAAAAGATCATTGACTAATAGTAGCAATCATAGTAAGTAGGAGGATGTAAGCTCTCATATCATTTGAGGTGCTGATATCGATATTTATTTAACCCTGTTAGGCTTGCAGTATGGAAGAAGTAGAAAATGGCTGTGAGAGAATATAGGAGGAAATACATTATGGTACTTTCAAAAGTAATCGGTCAGGAGAGAATTATTGCAAATGTAGATACCTAGTGAGATGAAACTGCACAGAGGGCAGAAATGACTGAAATGACCTAGAGATGACAACACATTTAAAAATGAGGTAAGTTCTAATGATGGAGTACAAGAGGAAAAAATGCAAGCACACCGTATTATGGGGTTAACAAATACTCTACCCATGTGGCACCATTGAAACAATCTGAAAATGCTTTATTAGCAGATTGTATGAAGAGATAAACCAGGACATTCAGGAGTAAATTGAAAGTGAACAAAAGACAACCCTGGAAATTAATTCAAGTTGTTGGGGGAAAATAGAATAGTAAAATTCTTTCTGTAGTATTATTTCCATGACTTATTCTGGAAAAAACAAACAAACAAACACTTGAAGACATTCTATTTTAAAATTTCAAAATATATAGAGCAAATGATTAAATCCTAACTTCGTGGTTGCTGATCCCTCTTTTATCCTCCTTTTTTCCTGCCTACATGACATCCCTGGGTTCACCACCTGGGATGGCCATCTTCCTCGAGATAAGCCCACACAAAAGACCACTTCACAGCCACTCATCTACAGCTTATCTCTCTCTTGTTGCCTCTGACCATGTCCATCTGTGCCCCTCAGACAAAGGATTCCTCAACCCTTGCACAGGACTTGCTTGGACTTGTCCATCCTCAGCAAACTTTGAGTCAATAGCAAGAAGCATGGCCTCTTACAGGTATGAGTACTTTGGCAAGACTCTCTTTTTGTTATAAATGTCTTGAAAGAAATCTGTCGTGACTTTTTCTCTCCTCTTTCTAAGAAATACTTAAAGGACTGGCACAGGTACCTCTCATGAACCTTCTCTTCTATCAAGTTGCGACTGAGGATGGTGTGGAGCATAGAATTACCCTCCCACTCCCAGGAATGAAGACCAGGACATAAGTGGCCAGGTAGTAGAGTAGAAGTGCTTGAATTCAGTTTAGAACATGTGTATTGCTGTGCTTAAGAACTTACTTGATGCTTTGATTTCAGAAGGGTTTGGGGTTTTGTTTTACTACTTCTGGTTTGTGAGACATGGAGGTATCATAGTCTGAGGTTGCTTGGTTCACAGTAGTAAGTATTCAGGTGTGAAAAACATATAGAAGAGCTTTTTAAAATACAAAATAGTTACAGAAGGAAAACAGTGGTTTTTTTTTTTTTTTTGTTTGTTTGTTTGTTTTTTAAACCTATTTCTGTTAAGGTATTTCTTGTAGTGTCATAAAAACAAATTGATCTCTTAAATAAACTGGTGCATGCAAGACTATGATTTACTTATCAAGGCTCTTTGCTCAGTTTTCACATGATGATTTGGAAATCCACCCCCTACTGCCTCGACTGAAATTATGAAGTGAACTGGAGAAGAAGAAATGGATTTATAGCTAGAAATTGCTCAATATCTAGGTATTTCAGTAAATTCAAAGTTGCCCAGAGGAGTCTGAAACAATTCTGTCCATCTTCAGTTTGAAAGGGCTGTGACCAGGACCTTAAATGAAGAGCTCCTCGAAAGGTAACAAAACAGCATGAAGTGTGCTGTGGGGACAAACATTATGACGCAACTGAATGTCATTGAGAGACCAAGTACTATATATCAGCCCTAAATAATGAATGCAAATTGTGTTTTTAGGATCCAAATGGGAAAGCATAAAAGTCTACGAATGCTTTTATTTATGATTTGTTCATCTAAAGCTTCAGACCATTAAGTATCCATTAAATCTCTATTTTATATGCTGCTAAGTGCATCTCTGTCATCAGAATAAAAAGATTGTTTTAATTCACCCTATATCAGATAAAACATTTTAATAGAGGGCATTTGTGATAACAAATTGACTGGAATTGGAAAGCAAATTAATGCTGAGTTCTAACAACGGGATATCTTTATGAATTTGTTTTTAGTGTTTTGTATGTGCATGAACAGTTACATTGTGTATCTGTTTGTTTTTGTTTAGATTTCAGTTGCAGTGATTCTACCCTGAATAAAATTTTATTTTCATCACACTGGTAGGGTTCTTTAGACTCCTATGGTTCCTTCTAACTTACTGTGAAACTCAGATTATCTCTTTTTAAACATTTTATAATGTTCTTTGGCCTCTTTACTAACTACTATAATTTAGGATGTGTTCCTAAAATGAGGAGTAGAAACAGGTAGATGAGAAGAAATTGCACAATTTCCTCCCCTGGGATATATCAAGGTTTGCTTTTATTTAGGGGAAGATGGAATTTTAACACCAGCCCACAGAACATTCATTTTGAGAAGTTGAAATATTTTGTTTTGGCATTTTTGATTGAAATAAAACACTGTATTCCTGAACCTGAAATGGTTCATTTTCTTTTGTTCATGAGCTGATCAGCATGCAGCCACATTTGTATTGCTGTTAGTGCCTGGGCTCCCATTTTCTCTGTGGGGTTGAGAAATTCTCCTCCCTGGATGATGTGATAGAAATACATATAGCTAGCTAATGACTTACATGGCTATATAATTGACTGTAACTTGAAACTCTTCCTCACTTGTGCTAAAAATGTCCAAATTCCCAGAAGACAATATTCTAAGAAAATGATTTTTATTGATTTTTAAGCAGAATGCATTGTCCTGTTTAATACAATAAATTGTTGCCATTTGGACTAAAAAAATAAAAATTAAAATACAGTTGTTTTAAGAAGGAAAATACTGATGTTTGGAAAATATTTCCAGGACATATTTGGAAAGTATTTCCAAACATAATTTTTTGGTGAAATTATTTCCTAATAATTCTGGATTTATGTTCTATGTCAATGTATGTATCAGGAGAGGTCACTCCCTGTCTCAGTACCTTGTGGCTTGCTTCTGTAATGACAAGTTCTCATTAATGGGAAGGTTCTTAACTGTGGAAAGGAGAAACTGAAAAGCAGAAGGGGTAAAAAGAGGCTTCTTATAGCAATCTGTGGCCTGGAAAGACAAATAAAGGGCAATCCTGCTGTTCCTTGCTCAGACGCTCTAGCCAATTAAGCAATTATATTATCACGGGCTTCTCTGAGTAGCTTTTTCTGCCAGCCCATCTGCTCTTCTCCTTAACTTCTCTGAGTCTGCTATTTGCAGCTCTTCCATCTTCCCCTGAGTTGCTTCTCTATCAATGTTTTCTACCTTCTGGCTGTCTTTCCCCTAGCTTCTTCCCTATTATTGATCACATAACAGCAACTCCTTACTAAGAACTGCTAGACAAAAGGCCTTACACTTTCATGCTTATCTTCTGTGATGATTCAGTATGCTGTAAAAATAAGCTTTTAGACGACATCACTTTTAAATCTGTTTTTAGTGACCTTCTGCTTATCCATATGTGAATAATTCCACCAGAAAAAAAATTCAAATTCAGTACCTTAAAATGCTTTTCAGCCTAATTCAGACTGTAAAGCAAATGTACATCTTTCCTGTGAATTTGGGGAATTGTTGTTCACAGTGTGAAAAGGATATTTTCAAGAAATTATTTACTTATTCATCCAAGCTATTGTATATTTTTCCCAGGATTCTATTAAGCTTTATTAGTCACATATATAGATGTGTAGATATAGATATATAGATTATCTATGCTTAACATGATGTTATGATGTGGAATACTGATAGCAAAATTACAAAAATTGCAAAACCATGACAATAGATAAGAAAATAACTCTGAAAGTGAAGGCATTTGTCTATTAGCAACAACAACAAAAATATGTAGTGCATTACTTCAGTTTGGCTCTATTGTTTTGTTAAATTTGGACTTTTAGTTCAGATCCAATTAACAAAACTATCAGAACTGGGAAGCAGGTGAGGAATTGTGTAGATATGAAAAATTGCAGTCCAATTATATTTTTACTTTTTCTTAACATTAGGTTAAAGGGATTTATTGATAAACACATATTTAACTTTTTGTTTCATTTGATTTTATTAATTGAACCAAAGATAGAATTTTTCATAGGAAAAACTGAAGTGTTTAAAGAAAGAAGAAAAGGTGCCTTTAAGACTTGTGAAACATGTTGTGTAACAGCATCCCTCCAGCACTTTGCCAGATTGTCCTCTATTATAACACATCCTAAAATTCAACAACAGCAATATGGATTTATGCACATTTTATATGTATCATAGGATACAATTTCCCCCCTTTTTTTACTAGACCTTTTGTTTCTGCACCTAGAAAATCAATCTTATTTAATGCATCAGGAAACTTTCTCTCTTAAGACTCGTTGCCTTTCACTTTGGGTTATCCTCTCAGCCAAATTCTGCAAGATTATAATTGATTTTAAAAGTCAGCAGCAGAAGTATTTGATCTTTGGGTGACAAACAGTCAAAGAGGAGCCCTCAGGATCAGTGTTAAACATCAATGAAATTAGATTCATCCCAGAATAGGCAACTTAGAAAAATTCAAAACATTGACAGTAATAAATGGAAACTCAGCAAAATTAGGCTATTAGTCAACAATGTGTAATGTCATAAACTTGCACAAATCATTATAGAGCAGCTCAGGCCTGAATTAAAACCAAATAAGCTGAAACAGGCAATATTGTTGTGATAGGTAGGATGCATTTATTCAAGACGATAACACAACATTTACATTAGAAAAAAAGCTGAAGTTTTAGTTGATGTGTTCAAGATCATTTGAATATCATCACCTAAAATGGACAAAATGTATCTCATGCACTGAGTGTGAATTTGGGGGCACAACTTAAGGGTGTTAAGCTATTAGAGAGTGTCCAAAGGAGGGCTAGGAAGAAGATGACAAGTACAAAGAGTAAGATGTATGGGGAGCAATTGATGTCCCTTGGTTTTGTTTGGCCCAGACAAAAGGAGAATGAAACTGAGAGAACTCATCAGGAGTTGGACTTGATGATTCTTTGATACCTTCCAATTCTACATATTCTGTTCCGTTCTTTTACATGCACTGCTACTAGTAGTGGAGTGTTGAAATCTAAACCCCATGATAGAAGTCCCATTAGAGATAGTGGGAATAGCTATGTTGGATGTAGTGAAGGTTTCATTGGTTGTACCATAAAAATGTGGGACAGACCAAACGATCTTCACTGCTGTTTACAAGAAATAATGGTGGGACTATTAACTACTGTGTTATCACAGGCTACAAAGTTCAACACCATTTATGTCAGAACAAAGAGGAAAATGTTAATTGACAGCTAAAGAAAGTACCAAACCTGTTTTTTTGTTGTTTGTTTTCTGTAGAGAGCTTACCTGATGGCCTGTTTTCTTGAAAATATGCAAACGTAAATATGAAGAGCACCCAAAACAATACTGGTATGCAAGACAGTAAGGCAAAGATCAAGGTTGAGTTAAATTGACCAAATATGTAAAAGCACAAAGCAACACGAAGCCACTTAACCATAGGACAGATGTATAGGATACTGCTGAAATGACACAACCGCAGATGAAACAACCAGAAAACTGCTTCCAGGAAGACAAACTCTCACGGCATGTCATCAATTTTCAGAATGATAAGAAGTAAGCATAATGGGAGAAAATGGTGGTTTCTGGTCAAAAACTAATTAATAACATTGTGTGGATGATATTAGGTTTTACCGTTACATGCAGGTTTTTTTTCAAATAATGCAAAGTGCTGAGGAATTTTAATTCTAACCCTGTCAATACTATGCAAAGTAGAATTTTTTTCTGTTTGGTCAGGTTCCACAAATTGTACCTTTAAAAACTTCAGCAAGTGAAGAACAGAGTACAATGCTGATTTTTCTGCAGTAGTTCTAAGTGATGATATTGCAATAATCTGATGCACAAATAAGGTCAAGCATACCTAATGCTGAAAGAAAATAACCATTTTGCATAAAAATGAATGCCACAGTTTAAGTCATGCAAAGGTTTGCATACTTTTTTTGCACATATGTTAACTGAAAATAAGCAGTATTTTCTTCTTAGAGATTTGGAGCAGCAACTTGTTCTTGTTAGGAGTGGATCTGAAACAGCCCTGAATACAAAGGAATGTTCTATTCACCATACCTTTTGGATCACTCTGTTGAAAACATTTATATAATATTTCTTCCTTGTAATCTATCATCCTCTGAAAATATTTTCCTCAGATTATTGTATGTTGCCTATGTTTTTTTAAGTGGAAGGTTGGTTCTTGAATTTTATTTCTCACTCAGGAGATATGTAATTAGAATGAATCAGATTTACATTGATTTTATTTTTTTTTTTTTAGAACCAGGAAATGGAATACCAGATCTTGCATATGTCCATTTCTATGAATGCAGTCTGCAACTCCAAGTACAAATACAGGTTTAAATCTCAGTCCACTGTGTTTCAACCAAGAAAAGGAAATAAATAAGTATCAAGGCAGCATAGACATAGGAAATCAAGTATGGATTTAATTTTCATCACGGGCCCAAATATTTAATCATCACAGATGAGTAGCGCACACAGTTTCATTCACTCATGTAATTCACTCAGTGCACATTCATTCATGTCTGGAAAATACTTGAAGTCCACTCTGGGTTTTGAAGGACTCTGCCTTCATACAAAGCAGCACCAATCTGTCTACAAGTCCTTCATTATCAGTCATCCTTCCAGGCTGAGAAAGCTAGGAATTACCATTTAGCAGTCAATAGTCATGAGTGCCTGTGGCTTTGGCTCATGTTATTAAAGTTAATAAAAAGCCTTGTATTGCCACTTAGAACGAGGTGACTTTTAAATCTTTTATTAGTGCTCTGAAATCTAGGTCTTCTCTAGACTCCATTAAAGCCAGTGGAAGACTTTTTATTGACTTGGAAGAATCAATAATGTGAATAGCTTCTCACGTTCCTTCTTCCAGTTTTCATCTCTGCAGTGGCTTTCCTATCTGTGTTTCCAGGTGATGAAGGGAGTCGTGCAGTTAACTCTGAAGCAAACAACAAGCTGAAATAAACCAGGCAAATCCCACTCTTTTATCTACGTTTTCAAGCATGTGAGACTTTATAGCAAGCATCTAGGTGACTTTGTGCCAGCTGGTGACCTTGTAACACTGACTTGGCTTTGTTTTCAGTCCCATTTTCAAGGCCTTTTTGTTGTTTCTCCCTTGGTTGTACTGAAGTCTGCTTGTTGCCTTGTCAAATATTTGTTTCTGTTTCTGTGTGAGTAAACATCTAACAAAATTGTTTCAGAATTTGTATTCAGCTGACTGTTGTGCTACTGTTTACCAGAGTTCAAAACCTGGGCAAATAGCAATTTGTTTGGGCTGAATAAGTAATACCTTATTTTAGAGGGCACAAATAGCCATGTAATTATTTTGAATTAAGAAATTACTATATCATTTCAGGCTCATTACATGGGTATTTATTCTCAGCAGATTATGTGCAGATTGTTACAATAATAACTAACGAAACTTTTATTTTAAAGGAAAAATAAGTTTAGTAGAAAAGAAAGAAGGGACACACTCTTGGCGAGCTTCAACATGGGAATTCCACCAGAGATGTATATGGAGCTATGTTTTCAGGTTGAATACTAAATGACTTACAGTTCTTGCACAAAGCTGAAGCGAAGAAGCAATTAGCAATGTGCTTCTTATTTTGTACTGTTTCACATGGTATGACAAAGAGTTGTAGACTACATAATCCTAATTAGGAAGGGCAGAATTCCTTCAAATGGCTAAAGAGATAGTTTGTATGTTTTTCATCTATAATGTCTAAGTGCTATAATTTCTTGAAAAGTAGATTTCTAATGGTTACCGCTTTAGCTTTTTCAAATGCTTATGAGGAAACTACCTGTCATGAAATCTATAGCTCTCCTGGAAGCTCTCCATTGATGCTTGGTTCTTGAAACAAATACCCTGGGTTGACACAAGATCTTAGGAGCACTGGCTGCTCTAACTCAAGCAGAGACTGAGAGCAACGAGCTGGGAACTGCCTCAACTCTAAAGTCTCCATTCTTACCTTTATATAATAGAGCAATTAACTAATTTGTGGGCTAATTGAATTCAATTTTCTCTGTGTCCATTGCACTTCTGTGCTAAAACACATCACCATGAGGGTGGTGTGATTGCATCAGTTCAAGCCCCCTCCAACCTAACGCTGAATCTGTGTTGTGCTTCTTCCAATACACTGATTAGAGGCAAAGGACCAACAGTTTCTGAAGGACATCATCCAATGGACACCGTGAGTCTTCAGTGAGCTCTGCATCAGGCCTATATCATGCTCCAGCTTATTTCACAGGACCTATGGCTGACCCAAGTCCTCAGCTTCCCAACTTCAGCTTTCTCAAACAAAAGTAAGATTGCTCTTGGATTCCTTTCATGATTATAAACTCCTATTTAATCTTTCTAATCCTAACAGCAGCTGAAAAGGCTAGCAGAAAAAAATGTGAGAGTATTTTCTGTGAGGTAGAAATTCACCTAGTCATAAAATAATTGCTTCTAAACTGTTATTCATTCATAGCATGATTCTAATTACATTATACTTAAGGGATCATAATGAAACAGACTTCCAAATTTACCCTGGAGCATTTTTTTTTTCTGCAGTATTGGATTGGAAAGCTGTAATTTGAATAAATGAAATGAGTAACTGAAGACAGACTCTCCACTTTCCCCAATATGTCTCATTAAAAATTAAAAAAACAAAAAAAGAAAAGAACTGTATCATTTAAGTAATTAGCTAGATGTTGACAAAACATAGAAAGTACACAGCAGATATTTTATATACTCAGCTGAAAGCAAATTAATAAAACAGATTTCTGTACAGATAAGCCAAGCTTGTTTTCTGAAGGGCAAAATTCTTATATGTGCATAATCAGCTGAAGATGCAAGAGGCAGTGAGTGAAGAAATGTTCATGGAAGCTGTAAATAGCCTTGTTATTCATTTGAGAAAGGGAGAGCAATGTGTGTTATATAGACATCAGACCTTAGTTCTTAGAATTAAGGAGGTAATGAGTGCTGTTGCTGTTCAGCACAAGAGAAGCCGAAATGAGTGCTGGAGAATTGCAGTATATTTGCTGTGATATACAACAGCAAGAAATTACTAGATTCTACTTCAGACCTTCCCTTGCTTTTCCTTTCACTCCCATGAGCTTGCTCTGCTCTATCTGCACTCCTCAGTTGTAATGGCAGTTTCCTGAAGATCAGAATTTTCTCTCTGTTGTGAATCCTGAGCTTTGTGAAAGCCAGAACTCTCTTCTTGTTCTGATTCAGTGCATTTCTTTCTTTGGTCTTGTTCCTTTATCATACTGGCTTGATTTCAGTTAATTAATTCAGGTCAGTGCATTCTTCCCACAGATGGTTGGAAACACAGGATGTTTTCCAAAGGCTTTGAGAATGAGTATGTCCAGTGAGATGAGGCTCCTATTAAAGTGCTGAACACAGGCCAGCGCACCTGAATATGATCAAATGTGCTTAATGCAAGTAGGCATCTTGGATGTGTTTATTAGACAAGTCTTTTAATGACAGGTCTCCCCAGTATATGTGGATATTGTCCTTTGCATTTGAAGATTTACCTCTAAAATGAAAGAAGCATGTTCTTTCACCCCACCCTCAAATTACTACTTAATCTTAATTTGCAAAATCACTGTGTTTTACTACTATGAAAGTGAAGAATTCTTTCAGTCTCCTCTTCTCACTCTTGGTATTTTACTTTTAGAAAGGGTACAGGGAAGATGTGCTCTTTCGCGTGGACCCTTCACTTTGTATCAATAGATGGCAGTAGTTGAATTTTCATATTAAAGAAACACGTACCTGGAAAATTGTTGTAATTGGCTTCTTTTTTTTTTTTTTTTTTTTTTTTCTTTTCTATTTTTTTTCTCTCTCTCTTTTTTTTTTTTTTTTTTTTTTTGTAAGAAAGAATGAATGTACCCTTTTATGGATTAAAAGTAAGGCAAGTTCTTTCATAAATCAGAGTCAACGTGCAATTTCCCTTCTTTCTTTCATTCTAAAAAATATTAAGATCAAGTTACTTAAAACAGCACCACATTTGCTGGAAGCAAAAACCTGAAATAATCCGTGTGTTCAACAAAGGATCAAAAACAAGAATTGATTCAATTCTATGAGTGTTTCATCAGAACTTCTTTGGAAACTTTTTACTTATGGAATGGTTATAATTATTCACTTATGAACAGATCACCAATATCTGCACCATAAACCTGAGTGAGGAATTCTCACATTTCAAGTAGATTTACTTCATTTGGATTTTCCCCAATTATTTTCTTAATAAAAATATATGTATTATGTTGCCCCTTTGTACATATGACTTAGTTTAATTAATACTAAAGTGGCATGCTCTATTTGAAAATAGCTATTTGAATAACTCTAGTGAGTAACTCTAGTGAGTAAGAAAGCAAGACCATAAATGACTGTAACATCCATTGTTTTAATGGAACAAGTCCAAAGAGCTGGTCCGTTTGACTAGTTAGTCTGTAATCTGGGTAGATGTCAAAGATATTAATATATTTAGTCTAATTTTCAAAAATGCTTGTGTGGATCATCTTGCTGTTATTAAGGTAACTCTGAATTATTAGGAAATAGTTCTCTACATGTTCCTAAGAATTCTACTATGTGCGATCTTCCTTTTAAATGGCACAAACATAATTGAAGAACTGTCCTTTTGTTACCTAGAAGGAGTGTGCAGCATTTATTTACTATAGAAAGAGTAAAACTAAAGTAATTTGTAGTAGGAAACTATTTGAAGAGCTCATCTAAACATTACTTATTCAGTAAGGCAAATTAGAGAGTATTTAGATGAATGCCTTCTAGATGTCTGTCTAATGTGGTTCCTACATCCTGACAAAGACAGATAAAACTCTGCAATGATTCTATGTGACTAGAGGAGAAAAAAAAATTCCCAATAGCAGTAAAGGTTTTTAGTGACATCAAGCCTTTGATCTTTATTGCAAGTTTATTCATCTCCTCCATGAGTTCTGCTTATATTTCTTGTGATACAAAATTTACAGTTCATCATGGTATTTCTGGAGAAAATTTTATAGAATTAGCAACTTTTCTAAAAATGCTTGAGTACATTTATGATATATTTTGATTGGAAGCTCATTTTGAACATCTCAGATTTTTAGATTCCTTAGATTTTCCTCATCAGACACAAAATAACCCAGTAAGCTAAAATATATGGCTGTTAATATATCAGAGCTTCATGAAAGGAAACATACAGAGTTATGGCAGAAAAATTCTGAACACTGTATCTTTGAAATTCCTGGGACTATGGGAATGTTCAGTGCTTTTTTGCTAACTCAGCTTTTTAATCTTGTTCATGATTATTTAAATTTTATTTTATTTTATTTTATTTTATTTTATTTTATTTTATTTTATTTTATTTTATTTTATTTTATTTTATTTTATTTTTGTGTTCCTTTCTGCTAGTACTTAAGCGCTTCTACCGTGAGAAACATTCCAAACCAACAGATACTTGTGGCATACATTTCTGTTAACAGTCAGGGGAAATGCATTGCCTGGTAATTGGAAAACTGGTATTTTCAGATTGCTAGTTCAGTTCAGGGGATTGTAAAATGCTGCAGGTTTGCACTCACTATTATCTAAGCTCTGTGAACCTTGCATTTCCAAAGCTGTGCTATACCAAAACATAGTTTTTCCCAGTTTGTTAGGTAAGCTCTCTCTGGATAGAAATGCATTGGCCCATTTTTTTTTTTTTATTTTTTTTTTTATTCTGTTATCAAGTGACACAATTATTGCTGTATCATTTTAAAATTCTAATTTGATAATGTACTGTTGTTACTGTTGCAGGCTTTGAAAAGTACAAAGCACTGACATACCCAGTTCATTAATTATGACCACACCTTGAACTAAAAGATAACTCCAGATCCTCAAGGTGCCCCATTTAATGCAGTTATATGGAAAGGTATCACCAATGGACATAAACAAGAATGTAAGGAAACAAGTTCTGTTGATCGGTCTGTCTGGTGGTCACTCCAAGAAAACAATGATTTTTAAATGTTATTGAAATTCAAGATACTTTTGCAAAGCTTACTGACAAGATGGTTAAAAAAGCCACACAGAGAGCATTGCTCTCCGGAAAACAGTGGAAATTTAGGACCGTATGATCTTGTCCATTCATCTCCTCTGAAGCTAAAAGGAACCTATGTTGCATACTTATCTACTTCTTTAATGATTTTTCATTCTGCTTTCCCTTTTTATAAGCTGAAACCACTAAAATAAGATGTCTGCATGCATTTGCACACTGCCTAAGTGGATACAATTTTAATCAAAAAGTGAGTTTTAGTCACATATCTACAAGATGTTACACTTTACATGAGATACATTTTGAATGATGAAAAAGAACCTTAAGCAAATGGGTGAAAAATGTTATCTGACATTTCCACTAAATCATAATACATTATTTGAGTCAAACATCTGTCAGCCACATGGTAGTTCGTTTTCCTAAACTGAGCATTTGAGGCAGCTGGATAACAGTAATGTTGCTCAAAGAAACTCTAGCAGCTGTTTAATGGGGCAGATGATATTCATATTACCAGCAGTGTGAAACTCCAAATTCTTTTGGTTATTTCCTGTGCCCCTTTCTCTGCTCTTACCCTGGAACGTGACACAGTTTGTACTTCCAGATCTTAAAACACATTCAAGGAATAAAAGAAGATTTAAGTGGCACATGTCTTTCTCCTTGCTTTGAAAGTCCTGAGCTCAGATACCATCTTTCCTGAAATGGTATTCAAAACATACTGAAGAGTGAGAGTGGAAATGAAGAGATTTGACTTAATAAGATTTGTCTCTATCTACTTATAGGATCTTTCTAAAGCAGCGCCTGTCTGTAAGCTGTAACCAAAACATCATTTCCAGTTTTCGGAGCAACTTAAAGTGACTCTGTGAAAGTTTGTACTCAGAGATTTGCTGTGAAGAATTAAGCAGGATTTTTTCCCACAGGCACTTTGTATGAATAAGAAAATCTCTTATAACTTATTATTACCAAGCTGCTGGAGGAGAAGATGGATTTCCAGGGATTAAAAAAACCAAAACAAACTTCGTAACCGCTGAGCTTTAAAGAAATTTGTCTGATCCATTTCTCAGAGATCACTGTTTTTTTCAGTAATGGGTGTACAGGTTCCTTTTCTTGTGGTAAGAAATCCTCATCCAAAGTTGAACGGTTTCTCCAATATATATGTATATGTATATGTATATATATATGTATATGTATATGTATATGTATATGTATATGTATATGTATATGTATATGTATATGTATATGTATATGTATATGTATATGTATATGTATATGTATATGTATATGTATATGTATATGTATATGTATATGTATATGTATATGTATATGTACACAGCATCAGCAAACAATTTTAGACCAGAATATTGCCAATCAAAAACTGATTCCCTTTTAATCAGACAGATAATACTAATTGTACAGATTTAGACCATAGGGTACAATACTACACATAGAACTGTGTTTATAAATAAAAGGAGTTATTTAATTCCAAAATGCTTGTTATTTTGAATCATAAAGATTCAGAAGGATTGCTTGCTTAAATGTAAGTGCAGGTACAAGCAATTCAAGGATCAAGGTGTTGTTGGTACACATGGCCACAATAACAAAGTATCCTTTACTTTTTTTTGGTCAAAGTTTTAGCACTTAAAAAAAGCCACCACCACAACAAAAACAGAAGAAACAGCCATCTGTTTCTATATATTTTGGTCAACCCATATAAAATGAAAAAAGGGGCGGGGGGGAAATGAGTGTAAACTCATGATATTGTGAGTTAGTTTTATTTCAAGAGCACCTATTTCAGCTCAGGCTGTTCATTTATCATCAGAATTGCAGATTCTGGATGTACTCTAGAGCTCCTCAAAGCATCATGTAGATTTAAGCACCAGACTGTCAGAATCCCAGCTGCAGGCTAATGAACATATTTGGATTTAATTTAATTTTTTTCTTCTTTCTAATTACTTTTTCTTCCACTAGAGTGGAGACAAGTTAATAAATAAATACACTATAAGAATGTAGGGGAAACATAGACATTACTACCACCACTTTTTTGTTCTGCCTAGCCTGCTATTCTGCAGAAGGTTCACTTCTTTATGAGGGTTGTTGGGTTGATAAATAAATGCTGTGTTTATTTCCAAGGTTTTTCAGATATCCTGTCAGAACTTTAGGTTCACAAATATTTGTGGTACTTTCACAGCACCACTTGGTGCTTTTTTACAAAGTAGAGTCTTTCTACAGATGTATCCGTTATGAAAGCACACCTATGTTATGGAAAAAGCCTGTAGAGTTTGTTCTATATCAAACTAGTCAGTAGAATAGAAATTATTCCCAGATATACGTTTAGTAGTGAATGAGTTCCCTTGTGGATACTTGGGAATTTTGAGGCTCTGCTCAGCTTCCCACCTATTCTGTTCTGCAAGATCTCTGCGTGGAACAGACTGATGTGGGAACTGGATCATGTTCTTGCTGCTCTCAGCTGCCAGATGCTCTGAGCTTAGTGCTGGGCAAAAGCTAATACTAAGCAGCTGCTGTCCCTGATAGACAGCTGATCACTGTGTGCGCCTTTGCCCTCCTGCTTTTCTTTGCCCAGAAAGCTATACAAATAGGTATGCTGCTCCATCCCCTGTGCAACCAGCCAAGAAGCTGAAATGAATCTGGATGCAGCCTAGAAACATCCTTGCAGCATAAGAACAAAGCACAAGATGTGCTTTGCAATCTTCATAGTAACTGTTGTAGAACATATTTCTTTTCACTGACTCCAGAAGGGTCAATGGACTAAAGGACTTAAGATCAATTCAGTTTTTCCTGATCCGCTTGGTGAGTCATTCTACAGATGGTGGGAGCAGCCATTCTTGTACTCTAATCACTGTTGTACCACCGGAGCAAGTTTCTGCTGAACTGTTGAAGTGATAAACCAGATCTGCATGCACTTAGCCCAAGCAAATATCTCTAAAGGACAAATGCAAATAGAGTTAGAAACCTCAGAACAAATACTCCGGGGTCTGTGGAAGTCTTGAATTTTCTCTTCCTTCTCCATTAGGATACAGGAGGTCCCCAAAGACCATCTCTGCACTTCATGGGCATTTCTGCATCAGAACCACTCCCTTCCCATCCCCTCCAAGATCTCAGATGCAAATCAGCTCCTCAGTAAAGTGAACTCTCTTCTTACTCCTTTCCCTGATGTCCTTGGAAGGATGACAGTAAATCAGAGTTTGCTTTGAAGATGCCTGATGAATAAAAGGATGCTGAGTGTGGTCAATTTGCCTCTCACCTTCTCTGCCATCAACTCAAACGTGACTTCTGGCACTCCTTTAAGCAGTTGTAGCAGGACAGCTGATGTGAGTGCATGTTATCTACTAAAGTTTTTTTAATTCATTTTTTCCCCCTTTTCCCAGACCGATTTGCTGTCACCTTTAGTAAGGTAAACATGCTGACTTTGCTTTCTGAATATAAATGTTCTTTATAATTACAGATTCAGAGATCTTGCTGTAGTGATTGTTCTAACACCAAGGGAGTTTTTGTATAGTTTTGTTCTTGAGTACCCAGAGGCTGTGAGAAAAGTATTAATTTTACTGTTTCAATAAAAATAAATAAGATAAAGACAAAAAAACCCATGTTAGCTTAGAACCATTTTACTGGAAGATGTGTGGTAACACACACACGCAAAATAAATGTAGTCATTTAAAATTTTGTTCAAATATCAGAAGATACCTGTGGCTTTCAGCTCTTAATTAAACTGTAGGTGTTTCTTTGTTTACCTTTCCTATGTTTTACATTTTTTCAAGGACCGAAGGCCTGAAATGCTTCAGGATGATTGATTGTGCTTTGTGTCAGAAATGGCTCTAGCCCAGGGCTCTCAGAATTACAGTAAATCTGTGGTTTGCTGTGAGTGAGCTTAGTGCACTTGCCGGATCTGGAAATCATGTAGTGTAACTAAGGTGATAGACCATTCACAGCTTTAATTCTGCAAGGTTCAGGGAGCCTCTTGCAAAGTGCTTGCTTTTAGTGGATTCTGGAGGACTTGAAAGAACACGGGTTTGCAAAATAAATAAAATAAATAAAAAGGAAGAAGGATAGAAAAAAATACATAAAGCCTACTGAACATGTGTTGTTTTCTTTCAGTGTTTTTAAGTATGGACAGTGTGTTGCTAGTCATTACTTTGAGTTCCAGTAGTTCCACCTTTTGTTCAGGTGGGAAGAGGATCTGTTTTCTGTTTCACTTTTTAATGAATAGTGTGTAAAAGAAGCTCCATTTCTTTTTTTTAGGCTGCAAGACCAAATGCTGTATGTCATATGTAACTATTATTTATACAAAGTCTCATGATATGATTTCACTTTATTCTTTGGTATATTAAAATGGAAAAATATTTATTTGCGAGATTCTTTTTCTTTCTTTCTTCTTCTTTTTTTTTTTTTTTTTTTTTTTTTTTTTTTTTTTTTTTTTAAAGAGTGTTAAGAGAATTTAAAAAGAGAATTTTTGAGAGACATCCTCCTTGCTGCTCTTCCTGCTCTTCCTGGAGCTGTAGATTTGGATTTGGCTCACCCCTCCAAAGCCCGGCTCAGCCGCTGGCCCACGCAGAAGAAGGCTCAGCTATCTCTGCTGCACAGTCCTCCATGTAAGGAGGCTTTTTTGAACTACTTGGCGTGGAGGAGAGGATAGTTAAATGGGCAGAGTTGGAGGAGGGGTTTGGCAGCCAGGAAGTGGTCTCACCCCAGCTGCAACTAGCTGGGAGATCTGCAAGAGCAGCTTTCCTTTCTGCAGAAACAGCCCAGTGCTCAGCTTCTGTATTTACCTGTTTATAAAGAGTGGTGCATACTGTTTTGGAAACATTGCAGTATCTGTGCACAGCAGTTTGTTATACTCTGTAATGTTTTGTTCATGTTTAGGAAAGCCCAAGCCAAATTCAAGACTCCACTAGAGCAGCGTGTGAGGATCTGTTGCTATGAAGCAGGAAAGAAAAATTAGGCAAAAGAGGGCTTGATGCTTACCTCCTAGCATCTCCCAAGTTGTGTGATTATTCCTTCTTCTGTTATTTTTTTTCTGTCTTTATTTATATGACAATCTCAGTCTTCCTGTGTCTTTTTTGGTTTTTCCCCCAGCCTTAGTTCATGTGTAAAGTAATCAAGGATTCTCCTTGTGCAAAACAATTTTTTTGATAGAACAAGGGGAAAATGGTTCCAAGCTGAAAAAATGGAAGATTTAGATTGGATATAAGGAGGAAGTTTTTTACAATAAGGGTGGTGAGGCACTGGCACAGGTTGCCCAGAGAGGAGACTCAAGGTCAGTCTGAACCAAACTCTGAGCATCTGATGTAGCTGTAGGTGTTTCTGATTGCTGCAGGGGAGTTGGACTAGATGGCATTTACAGGTACCTCCCAACTCAAATGATTCTATAAATTTATTGAACTGTACAGCTCTATTTTAAAAGATTTTAGATTGTATCTTTCATCATTATATGTGCTAAATGCTAATGTTGTCTCTAAAATCAGCTATATCTGCTCAAACTTCCTAACTCCTAAGGAGCCATGTTACAAAACAAGGCAGAGCTGTTTCAGGCTGCACTCTATATTTACAGGACAATGATGCCAGATGACAACAGAATTGCAAAGGAAATGCCTAGTGCATAAAAAATTAATACCTACCAAGTCCTTCTTTTTATGGTGATGATTATAATTATTTGCTCTGTGTTTGAACATAATACGCTCAGAACAGCAGTTTACCAAATGTACTAGAGATTATTGAACAAAATGCAAGTTGCGGGTCATGTTCGGGTTTTCATTGGACAAATAACTATCATTTTCTTCTCAATGAAAAGTAAAATTGCAGCGTTAGAGGAGGTGTTCAGATTCAGTGCATATAAATGGACAGTTTATATCTGCACTCGGAGGAACTCACAGGTACATGGAGAAAAATAAGCAGAGGTCAGCCACTTACTCTGAGAAGATCTGCTTGGGCTAAGGCACTTGGGGTCATGTTGGATGGGTGCAGTCACAGTTGTGGAGCTGGGGAATGTAAATGTTTGGTGAAAGGTGCCATCAATCTAAAAAGCCTCAGGAAACATTTTCCAGGAATGTAGGCGAGCATTCAGAGGTAGAATTTGGGCCCTGATAAATATTGAAAGATTGAAACAACATAAATGTTGATTTATTCTGCATTCCTGTTAATTGTTTATGCTGTATTTTTCTCAGTCATTCCAAGAACTGGTAGGACTGAAAATTTGCATTTTGTTATGAGCTCAAAATGTTTTTTATGACTTTGGGAGCTGCTTTTTAGTATTGGAAAACTGGCTAAATATCACAGGAGATGGCAATGCTGCTGCTTCACATACAGTCATTGATGGCTACCTTGTGTAAATGCTCACCAATGAATGGAGAGCAAAAGGACAGAGGGAGTTTGCTGTCTCTCTCTACCCCTGGCTAACTCTAAATTCCTCCCAAAAAGCAATCAAACTTTTACCTTTTATACTTGAAATAAAAATGTAATGACTTCTACCTTATATAATAACTGTAATCATAGAATTGCTTGAGTTGAAAGGGAGCTCAGTGGTCACCTAGTTGCAATCCCTCTGTCATGGGCAGGGTTGCAGACCACTGGATCAAGCACACACAGTTTGCCCAGGGCTGCATCCAATTATGTACCTATTTTAGTTCAAGAAACAAATCTGATGTAAACATATATTTTTAATAATGAATCATACTTCTGGGCATACTAACCAGAATTTGCACACCTGGCATTTGTTGTACAATTTTTAATACCAAATGAAACATGTACAACTTAATTGTAACCTTAGTTATTAAGTAAGAAGGCCATTGATCCTAAATTTGATGAACTCATTCTTCTTTGTTTATAATTTCAAATTTTGCAAAAAGCAAGACCCATATGATTTATCTTAGCTACAGTTATGAGATAGAATGATGTGTTTCTAGACATACCCTTTGCTATTTTCACTTGAGTCTTTTTTTATTATTATTTTAATCTTTTGTCATAGCTCCTTGTCCACATTCATGCATAAATCCAAAAACAAACAGTGGATCTGAAGAAGCATTCAGCAGAATTTGTAGTAGTTTGTAGTGCAGCTTGACTGATTAGGCCAGCATTTCCTATGGTTAGTGTGCAATTTATTCAAAGAGCGAGGTAAGTCTAAAGAGGGTTGCTGTGTTTGTGTTGACTGTGAATTTCTTTTCTCTGATTTGAAAATTTCTGTTGCCCGTGTTGCTCAGGAGATAATGTACATGCATTGTAAGATGTTAATGAGGCTTCAGCCCATTTAGCTTTGAGGCTTTACATTTTTTCCCCTAGACTTCTCCTAATGATCTGACAGTTCTTTGCTGCAGGAAAGGGAGAGAGATGCAGCTCTGGTAACTAAAATTCAAGTGCCCTGGGCTTCATGGCCTGACATGATGATAGGACTGAGGAGAAAAAGGTACCACTCTCTCAGTGCCAAGAACCACCTCACAAAAGACATGTATCTGAAGTAACAATGGACGGCAGCCACATGTTACCAGCCTCCCACTCGGTTGTGCTAAAGAAAAAGGCTTGGTCCTTTCAGTATGTAATGATGGCTGAACAAACTTGGAATGAGCTGAGGAAGACAAAAGTCACAGAAGTTAATGCTCCCCAAATACAGCCAAGCTCAGTAGTCCTTAAAAGCAATTAAAGCACTTTTACCATCTGTTAAGTAATTACAATCCTCGTTAGTTATTAGTACTAGGAGATAATGTAAAGGGCACAAACACAATGTAAAAAGAACTGTTAAATTCTTGTGGGGTTTTTGGATAAGGTCATAAAACCTAAGATATTAGTATTGAAATAAAAAAGACAGATGTTCACAGGGGGTTTTATAGCTGTTCCACTTCAAAAATTAAGTTGGTACATTTTTACTCTCAAAAGTTTAGCTTGGTTCATGTGGTTGTTACTAGAATGATTCAAAGTCTATTTTAATAATCATCTCCAAAAACCAATGTAAGATCAGGAATATTTAAGGTTACCAACTTTACTGAGTTACAGCTTGGCTAAAAGCAATTATAGAAAACACAATTTGAGGGCCACAATTTGGAACAGATTAAAATCAAATAACCAAAAAGCCCCCAAGCTATGATGTGTGACTGTGCACCCAAACATATGCACACAGACTTCTCCATAAAGCATTATGTATTTCTAGTGTTTTTTTTTTTCTTCTTCTTAGTCCAGATAAATTCCCCAAAAGGTATCTCTTTCAAGATAGTAGATGCGTAACTTTAAATTTAACTTGATAGCTCTAAGGTTGCACAAGGATCCTTGTATATATTCTTTGTTATTTCTTTTGCCATTCAGTCTTATTTCATTAAAAGAATGCATAATGGCCAAAGTGGGTAACTTTCCCTGCAAGCTTGTTATACACATAAGAGGTATACAAACAAGGAAAACTGTTCTGGACCATTTTTAAGATGTATCCTCCATTGTATTTCATCAGTTAATTTAAAGAAAGCAACAGCCAAACAAACAAGCTTCCAAAATATGATGTGGTTTTCTTGTAAGGGAGGATAATCCTCAATCAAGACAAGTCAGTGAGGTGCAGGTTATTTTGAATATACTTAAATTTACAACTTTAAAATTGTGCCTATTTCTTCTAAGGTTTCTTGATAAAATAATAATAATAATTAAAAATAAATTAAAAAAAATAAAAAAAGGCTAACAGATGCAATATTGGGTTTCCCATAAAACTAAAATTGTTTGCAGTTATGTTCTGTTATGTTCTGTTGGGGAAAGGAGACAAGTTTACCCATGCTGCAGTAGGATTAATGTCAGTGAAAAACAATTTATTTAGAAAAATAACTTATCTTTTTTCACAAGATCATGGTAACCCTTAAGTAGAAAAGGATGAACCACAACCGTTTTGAGGTGTGCAGACAGAAAACCTATCATGAATGTATAGGTCAGGACAACAGTGTGAGAATTTCCTGATATCATAAGCAAATAATACTGAGAGAGTAGCCTACCCTGGCCATGCATTTGCACAAACAAACCAGAAATAAAAGGAGCTGAAAAATTTTCTTGAAAAGGGAGAAAGCAGTGAACAGTGTCCATGTTTTCCAGTCTCACCTCATTTTAAGTCTACAACAACAAGATAATGTTGTGAACAGTAGTCAAATCTTATAAATAATAAAAATGGAGTGTTAGCAAAATGCTTTGGGGGCTGATATAAAGATAATCAAACAGTAAGTAACACAAAACAAATATTAGGAGAGCAAAACTAGTGCCGAAAGGATGATGATATGTATCTCAGAGGGTGCAAGGGGCTTGAGGGAGAGGAACATGGCAAAGGGAAGAAGTCCATAAAAGGAAGTATAAAAGTTGCGATTGGTGCTGCTGAGGTTCCTTTCAAGCACCTCCATGCCCAATCATTGTAATTCTTTCCAATGTTATCAAGTCCAACATGTTTCCATGTTGCTGAGTCTTCCTGTCCAGGAGGGAGATGGTGTGTCTTCCCTAGCTGCAGGGAGAACCCAAGGAGCTGCAGATGTAAAGGATGGTTATGTTGGTGATCAGAACAGGTTGTCTGCCTTTGTACTTCTCTGTATGTATTGCATACTTTCTTTCCTGAGGTCTCTTCCAAAATCTAATGGAGAACACTTAAGTATTTTGCGTCTTAAAGTATTTTTTCCCTGTGCCAATTGACATTACTTTTTCTTTTTTTTTTTCTTCTTCTTTTTTTTTTTTTTAATGTGCTTTTAATAAAAGGTGCCACATATTTTAAAGAAACAAAACCCCACTATTTTTATTTGATTTTAACAGCTACAAGTCTAAACACTGGGGTAAAGAACCAAGATATTACATTTATGTTGCCAAAATCTTACTCATAAGGTACCTTATCCCATTATTTTTTCCATCTGTTTTGTTTCTTGGGGATTATTGCAGCAGCTTAAGATTTTGATTTATTTCCTCTAAGGCAAAGGCAAAGAATTCAGAAAGAATGAGAACTGCTTAAAACCAGTTTTAAGTGCTGAAATAGTCTATTGATGAAAGTACTTTCTGAATTTGTGTTGAAAATGAGGACGAAGGGATAGAGAAGGTTATTTTTATGCCAGTTCTTCGCTGTGCTGAATATTTAAATACACCACAGTCAATTGGTGCATAACAGCATACACATTTTTGGTGACAACGATTTCTGATAAATTGCATTTGCCTTTTTATTACAGTGAAAACAAAATATCAAGTATTGAATTAAATTTTTGTGTAACTTGGCATTATTTTCTATTTTGATCAAACTCTGTTCATGACTACACCATCTTTCTTGCTGCAATCCATAAAAGCAGATTAGGTTTGTCTGTGAAGGATACTGTTTTTGAATAATCCAACAGTCAAGAAACAAAGAACATGGCAATATTTGCAAAAAGATTGGCCGCTTCAAGTGAACATTTCAAGTTCAGATATCTAATGAAAACCTGGACTGTGTGTCTCGCTCCAATTTGCAGGAGAGAGGCAAGGTTCTTTGATATGTGTATATACCCGGCGTGAGATTAAGAAGCAACGGTTCAAATGTTGGTCCAACCAGTTTATTAAAGTCCTAGCCGTTTTAGGGAGATGGGGAAGGGAAGGTGGGCGATAGGAAAAGTAGGAAAAATAAGCAAGGAGTCTGTAGAGAGCAAGAGAGATAGTCACCACCGTGGGTCCAGCGAGGTACACAGTAGGTCCGTAGATTTCAGGAACTCGTCTGATCACCGCGGGGGATGGGAGAAAGTCAGGGAGCACTGCAGCAAGCCGGCCTTCCGAAAAGGTTTTCCCCTCAGGGAATTCTCCGTCAAAGGAGTTTCTGGGAGATCGTCTCCAAAGTTCGTCTCCATAGATCGTCTCCCAGACCGTCTCCAAAAATCCCCAGTTTAGCAAGGGCCTTTTATCCCCCATTTCGGTGGGGTTGTTTTTCTTGATTCTTTGAAGTTTGAGGATATCTCGAACAAACACTGAATGTCTAAACAAGCATCTTCTGAAGGCAAACACTCTGTAAAATGGTTTAAAACCAGCTTTTGTGACATTCCTGGCCCACAGATAAGCCAGCAGGGGTTGGTGGTGCCTCTGTTTGCCAGACACAAGCATTATCGCCTTCTGCAGTGGTCCGCTCCTTCAAGCAGCACCCCTGAAAAAGACTGTTTGTCCTGTCTCTGCTTATCTTTGCAATCATAAGCAGAAATGGCACAATAGCAACCACCATTCACCCTCCTAGATAGTTAGCAGTCGCCAGTCAGAGTCTTATCATCAGAAAAACCTCACGAAGCAAGCTTTGAGACAAGAAAAGAAAACCAGATCTGTCCTTCATACCACCCCGTGGCTCAAAGGTTGCTTGAAACTGATGTGCAAATGACCATTCACGGTGGTGAGGAAAGGGAAAAAAAAAAAAAGTAAGCATAAGGGAAAAGAGGGATGGGGGATAATGGGGAATTAAATGTTTACATCATCATCATCACTCAATCAAAACCTTGATTGATAACACACTAAACATAACGTTACTTGTAAGGTCATAATTATTTTCAGTCAATATATATACATTCATACAGGCATGTATTTTAGATCTCTTTAAAATAATAATTACTCACAGAAAGTTATTTACAGCTATAGTCACTTATTCCCATTGTTACTTGCTTCACCCTTAGATCCCTTTTCTATTTAATTAGTAAGCTTTTTCTTGTTGGCCTGCTCCTGCTATTGGTACAAAAATCATCATTAGGCAGTCATTCTTGATGCAGTGCAGAGTGAGATGCACCGATATCTACCAGAAAACAAACATCTTTACACTGCTGTGTGCACAGTGCGTTCAGTCCACTGGGGGCAAAACTTATCCTGGGATCTTCAGATCCTGCTCTGGTGCAGCTGCTATTGTTCTTCCCAATTCTTTCACTACAGTCCCTCTTTCAATATAATTTCCAAACTCCATCAATAAATTTGTCCGGGTCCCTTCAGTTCCTTTAATGTGTATATTAATGGAAGAAGATGAAGACATTCTTGCTCGGACAAGCAAAAGGCCTTCAGAGGTGCAGACAAGGAGGGATAAAACCGAAAGATTGTAACTATTCCTGCCAGACAGACCCTCTTGGCATGATCATGGGATGTCTAGCTTGCACACCTGGCATGGGTGTGAGCAGATTTTATAAAGACCATTGGCAAGCCCGCCAAACCTGAGGCGGCTTGGAGTGAGTGGCAAGAGACCATGGGTTCGTGTATGACCAAGGAGCAAGTGGCGAAGACAGAGGAGCAAACGGCAGATAGCCAAATCGTGGAAGAGGAGCAGACGGAGCAGACGACGGGTAGTCAAATCATGGATGAGGAGCAGGCGGAGGATTCTCAGATCATGGAGGAGGAGGAGCAGGAGCAGATCGCAGATTCTCAAATCATGGACGACCCCATAATCTACGCATGGAATCCGCTCTACGAGGTCCCAGCCTGGAACAGATGGGGAAGACGACCTGCGCAGAAGGAGGTGAGCGCCAACATCGAGCTGCATCTCGCGCAGGAATGGTTCCACGGCAAGATGGGACCAGGGTGCAGTGGGCGGCTCATCGCTGAGCGGGTGCTGAGGGAGTACTGCACCATGATGGGGGCTCCCGATGGCTCCTTTCTTGTCAGGGAGAGCGGGACATTCATTGGGGACTACGTCCTGTCCATATGGCGTAATGGAGGGGTGCAGCACTGTCGCATCCATTGGTGGCAGGATGCCAACAGCCACAGGTACTATCTAACCAACAACAGAATCTTTGACAGCCTTTACGACCTCATCTCCCATTACCGGGAGACACCTCTGAGGTACAGTGAAATGGAGTTGCGACTGACAGTGCCTGTGCCTCGTTCCAAAGACTGGGTGCCGCGGGACGGCACCAGAGGATCGAGCACAGCTCCAGCGCCATCTTCCTCAGGGCAGGATGGAAGATCCAGCACCATCGTGCGTGAAAAGAGAGTCATATTTAATAAGGCACTTGACCAAGTTCATATTATTTAAGTTCATTGTTCACAATAAAAGTTTTTGTTCTGCACTAACCACAGAGTCCGTGTCTAATTACCACAGGTAAACTTTGATCGTATTTGCTTTTCTTAACCTGTATGAGACACTGCATTCTTATCCCTACCTAGGGTTTCTACTAGCACACCAAATTGATCGCTTACTTTGTCTGTAATACTGGTCCTAGCAGGGGTAATAATTAGCACTAAACTAAGGGCACGTGCACTTCCAATGTTGTGCTTTTGTCCCTATTCGGAAGTAACGATTTGTTTACTTTCTGATCACAAGCGGCAGAGGATGGGGGGGGGGCGGTGAGGGAGAGCAGCACGGGATGCGTTCTCTTGCGGCGCTTCCACTGCCATTTACCATTAACAATTACATTCCCATATACCATTTGCATTTATACTTACATATACCATAAACATTTAACAATCACAAAGACAGTGACAATAACCAATAGTATCAAATAAAATAAATAAATAGGGGTATTTGTGTCAGTTGCTTTCTCCATTCAGGAAGTTCCAGTGTAAGCCAAGATCCAGACAGGAATTCTTTTTGTTTTGTTTTCACATCGTTCACCTCTTATCAGTCCTGATACCCCTGTTATACCTTGCCAGTCCTTGCCTTCTTCAGTCTGTGTCTGTCCCAAACTTTCTCACTTTCGAAACTCTCATCATTACATAAACTCACTTTCTCTTTAACCCTTTTTCCTTTATACACTATCCCACTATTTGTACCTTCAGTCACACTTCCACATACCCTCAATTATATAATTACACTTTCTTATACCATAAAAGCAGTTTGTCCCATTCCCTTCAGAATCCACAGATTAAACAATACATTTCTTCAGTTTCCACAAACACCCTTAGACCAACAACCATGTTTTGTATGGAACTCCTGGACTGATGTGATGCTGAAAAACATCAGTGCAAAGGGCTTTCATTTGTGACCACATCTAACAGATATTAGATGGGTCCCTTGGCTCATTTCCCAATTTGTTAGGAATTTGGAAACACTATGGAGGAATTACATGCAAATCACAATCAGTTTAACCACAACAAACAAAACATAATACTATTGCAACCAAAGTATGTAATCAAGAGGTATATTCAGCATTCCAGCAAGATCACATCTTCAATTTTCCTGTCACAAAACACAAATGGTTAAAGTCAGCTATCAGCCATTCTGTGTTCAGTAAAGGTCCCACGAGGATCTTCTGTAAAATAAAACAAGACAACTTGCCCTTTTGGGGCTAACGTTAATACAATTAAAAAATGAGGGAACAATCCAGCAAGAGTTGATTTTACATTTCTTTATCGGGGTGTCCTTAGCCTTCCAAGGATATTTGTTAAGGGATTTCATTAAGGTTAGGGAAACTGTCCTCAGGTTAGCTGAGTCAGTTGTCACAGGCTGGCCAGGGAGATAAGTGTTTCCCTGGCTTATCAGTAACTGTATTGTGACTCACAGGGGGAATTGGCAGGAGTGGTGAGGCCTTGGGACAGAAGGTGTTAAATCGAGGATCTCCTTTTGTTGTGAGCTTTCTAATACATCCACCCCTTCACTGCCTTCCCCCCCCCACCTCCCGCTCATCTGGGGGAGGGGGCGAAAGCATCAGCTTTCCTTGAGCTTCTTGAGCTTTTGTTCTGGCCACCAGTTAACTAATTTCTCTAGTCTGACTGTGGGTAATCCATTCATCAAATCTCGTGGAACACCCTTTTGCCAGCCAAGTGTCCAGAGACGATTACGTCTATGACCAATATTTCGCCTACCTGTTCTTACTGGCAATGAGACCCTTCCAGTTTCACTGCGGTTTGGGCTAGGTGGCCCAGGGGCAAGGCTGACAGCTGCAAGCCTCACTTCCCTTGGGTCAAATTTACTAGTGTTAGAAATCACCGGCCCATATTTTCTTTCATAGTTAATTAATTCTTGGGCAACCTCCCCCCATGTCCATACTTTATATCCTGTCTGCAGATGGTTAGAGGTTACAGTTCCTTCTAATGCTGCCTGGGTTCTTTCTCCCCGAGGCATAGCCTGTATCTTTCCTTGTAGTTGTATACCTATAGGTTTCAGTGATTCTGGAAGCCCCCTAATTAAAGGAGTCATCCTTTCAGGATCAACAGGCATCATCATAGGTGATTCATGATGTGGCTGCAATTTTCTATCATACATCATTTGCAAACAGGCAGCCTTTTGGACACTTTCAACCAATTGATCCACTGTCCCATTAATAGCAAGAGGGTCTCCCCTTTCTAAAGGGTTGAGACCACCAGCCCAGTAAGCAGCCCTCTGTGTTAGGGACCAGGGAGCACGGTTGTTGCCAGTAGTTAAAAATACTCCTGGCCCCCAATAACCCTCAGCCTCCTTTTCGGTTAGCATTATTTGGTCTCCACCAGTTAGACTGACTCTCCATACATACTCCGTTTCTGATTCTTTTGGAGAACGGCTAAAATCCTTTTTCAGTTTTGCTAATTCAGTGACAGAGAAGGGAATTTCTTTAACATTCATTTTAGGATCCAGGTCCTCACCATTATCAAATGCATATTCAGTTTTTATCAAAGGACGCAATTGGGTTGGCGAGTCCTCTAATTTGTCAAGCCCTTCCCTCATTCCTTGTAGTTCCTTCTGAGGAAAAGTTTTTTCTTGAGGCAAATTATGGACAACAGTATTGCTAGTATTCTTATACGCTAACAGTTCCTTAAAAGCCATTTGCAACAAAACTGAATTATGTTTCTCTCTTTGTAATTGTTCCTCAAGGTTCAATATTTGATTCTGCAGAGTTTTTACCAATTCTTGCATTACTTTAACTGATTCCTGTAATGCTTGTATGGTTTGGGTTTCTGCCGAATGCTTTTCATCTCGGAACTCCACGGCTGCTTTTAAAGCTGCACCGAGTACCGCACAAATAAACGATTTTCCTTTCCCGGCTCGGGTACGAGCCCCATGTTGTAAAACACAAATGCGGTCTGAAACACTCTGCAAGTTATGCCAGTTTTGTCGTGCCCAATCCACCCCTGATAAAGAGGGCCGAGCACCGTGCTTTTCTAAAAGGTCAAATAGCACATTTTCACTTTTCATAGTGGCAATACTTTCACTCATTTCTCAATACCCTAAAAGATCTACACTAAGGGAAGAAAAGGTACACTTAACTCCTTACCCCTCCCCAGGGAGGCACGCACCAATCAAACAAATGTAAATGCTACAATCATGCCTCCCTTTTGTTTAGAGGAGCACACAAAGACAGCAGGCTAAAACAACACCTTTTGGGTTAAATCGCCCCTTATTTTCCTGCGAGGCCACACAGAGGAAAAAAAAACTGCAAATTCCGCACCTAGGTTACAAGACACCCTCAATCCTTGCAACTCGGAGAGGTGCGCACAGAAAAAGTTTAAACAACGCAAATTCTCAAATCACTCCTCCCTTACACAAAAGACCAAGAAGCACAATCAACTCTTACAAAGAACATGTAAACACCTAAATCGCTCCTGGCTATCCTGTCAGGCCAGAAAAACTTCAAGCTTCAAGCCACCAAAGTTACCAAACGCTTCAAAATTTCTTAAAGAGGAATAAACTTCTTGGAGAGCAACACACGCTTTACGTCAAAAATTACCTCCTCACTTCCCCAAGAGGTGCACACACAAAACTTTTCAAATTCCAAAACACGTTACAAGTTACTTAAACCACAAAAAATGCAAAATTGTCTTCTCGAGGAGGCACACACGTATAAAACAAAAGCAAATAGTCAAAATTAATTCATACGTCCCCAAGAGGCAAACACAAAAGCAAGTAAAGTTTCAGAATATGGAGCGGTCTTCCTGGAGAGGTGCTCACATCTAAGTTACCAAAACTATCGCTCCTTGCAACTCCAGGAGGTGCACATAGAAAAGTTTCAGGCTATATCTGGGAGGACAACACTCTCACGGCGGGTATCCTGTCCGTGACGCCAATAAGAAAATGTCTCGCTCCAATTTGCAGGAGAGAGGCAAGGTTCTTTGATATGTGTATATACCCGGCGTGAGATTAAGAAGCAAAGGTTCAAATGTTGGTCCAACCAGTTTATTAAAGTCCTAGCCGTTTTAGGGAGATGGGGAAGGGAAGGTGGGCGATAGGAAAAGTAGGAAAAATAAGCAAGGAGTCTGTAGAGAGCAAGAGAGATAGTCACCACCGTGGGTCCAGCGAGGTACACAGTAGGTCCGTAGATTTCAGGAACTCGTCTGATCACCGCGGGGGATGGGAGAAAGTCAGGGAGCACTGCAGCAAGCCGGCCTTCCGAAAAGGTTTTCCCCTCAGGGAATTCTCCGTCAAAGGAGTTTCTGGGAGATCGTCTCCAAAGTTCGTCTCCATAGATCGTCTCCCAGACCGTCTCCAAAAATCCCCAGTTTAGCAAGGGCCTTTTATCCCCCATTTCGGTGGGGTTGTTTTTCTTGATTCTTTGAAGTTTGAGGATATCTCGAACAAACACTGAATGTCTAAACAAGCATCTTCTGAAGGCAAACACTCTGTAAAATGGTTTAAAACCAGCTTTTGTGACATTCCTGGCCCACAGATAAGCCAGCAGGGGTTGGTGGTGCCTCTGTTTGCCAGACACAAGCATTATCGCCTTCTGCAGTGGTCCGCTCCTTCAAGCAGCACCCCTGAAAAAGACTGTTTGTCCTGTCTCTGCTTATCTTTGCAATCATAAGCAGAAATGGCACAATAGCAACCACCATTCACCCTCCTAGATAGTTAGCAGTCGCCAGTCAGAGTCTTATCATCAGAAAAACCTCACGAAGCAAGCTTTGAGACAAGAAAAGAAAACCAGATCTGTCCTTCACACTGTGAAGTCCTTGATACCTTGAAGACTGCTTATACAAGCAACTTCCTTCTGCAGAATATCTGTGTCTTATGTGGACAGCTTAATTTTTTCTGAGATTTCTCATGTATCTGAAACATGTCTCCAACCAATAAATATTTTCTAACTGGCAAAGAGCTTCAGTCCTAGAGGCTGATTTATGAACCTTTAGGAGGAGCAGATCAGACCTTGAGGCAGAGAGCCAGCTCTCATTATTCTAATATCCAGAAGGTTATAGAAGGGTGAAGCTGCAACCCTGACCTTATCTTTGAGTGGCCTGGGAGGAGGAGGAGCTATTCTGCCAGCTCTGAGCTGCCCACTCTGAAAACCACCTTAATTACCAGTTCCACCTTCAAAGCTTTTCCAGAGGACTGCCAGCACTTTTCTGTATTTCTACTTTTTCTTTCAACAATCCTGACAATTATTTTCTCAGAACTCACCTATTCAGAATGAAGCTTAAAAATATAACATTTATTTGCTTGTGAAGCCTGTTCTCCGTAGGCAGACACACAGAGTCTCTGAAGACCCACAGTTCACTGTTCTTTTGAACCATCCTGACCTATAAATCTTTTGAGGGTGACCTGTGTATGTGGAAGTTCATTGTCCTCATAAATCTTCAGAACACCTGTGGAAGCACATTGGGCTCTCCAATATGTCTGTGATTGTGAGTGATCTTTAAATTTTCCTCAGGACTGCTAACTTGAGGTATGTAATAAAGTTGAGAAGGTGGTATGGTGGAAATCTTTCATCTTGACTTATCTGTAGAAGCATGTCTCATTAGCGGTTGTTAATAAAGACACACATACTAAAATATTATTTTACAATTGTTTGAGTAACACTGGAAAATCACTTACTAGTGGATAGATCAACTGGGACATAAACTCTTAATGTGGTTGCAGTTTTAACTTGCCTGAAAATGGAAAGGGGACATGAGCTACATCATAGCCATCTAGACATTGCCATGCAGTCCATATTTGAGATCATAGGAGTTTTCTTTGTCAAAGAAAAAAACATATATATTAATCAGCCTAAACATAAGACTATGCACGCTAAAAATCATATATCTGTAGCAGTAAGGCAGAATGACAGGGCTTGGAGTTTTCATTATTTCTTCCTTTGAAAGTTAGCAAGTTTGCTGAAATACATAGATTCTAGATAAGGCTCAACAACTACATTTAAAGATTAATTCTTATTCCTTTACATGACCAAACACTTTAGGACTTCACACGAGTGTCAGTGTAAGATTTCATAGCAAGCACTGTGGGGAGCCCTTTTTTCTTTTCTTGTTCACCCTTATACACTCCAATCCCAGTGGAATATTCAAAATGCCATTACAGTCTTATAATCCTCTGAGGGTATCACCTACTGTAACGCTGTGCATTTTCAGTCCTTTTATTTATTTTTTTTTTTTCTTTTTCTTTTCTGGAAAAAAAGGTAATTTTTTTTTTTTTTTTTCTGCTCATTTTTCTTCCCTAGAAAAATGAAGCTGGGTTACCTGAGCAGTGGTTGAGGTAAATTCTCTAATGAAGGCACCTTGATGGCATTTGCAAATTATCAAATTGCTACTGGTTGAGTGAATCTGTGAGCTGGTACCAGCAATGAAACCCTCGATACATTCTTAGTAAGTTTTAAGTTACAATCTTCAAAGCTGTGAGAAAAGGTGTGACAGTTAAAAAGTAAATATATAACTAAAATCTTTGAACAGGCTGATCTCTAAATAATTAATTTCAACTCCGCAAGATGTGAGAATCGAAGCTGAAATAATTGTGGGTGCTAATATTTCAAAATATATACACATACACACACGCACCATTATTTTTCAAGATACCAGATTTCACCTGAGTGAAAATTATCCCAAACTGATATTTTTGGAACTGCTTAGTGTCTAATCAACTAGTGACAGTAGATAACAATGACAAGCCTAATGCTTGGAAATAGAATAAATGCCAGCTGCAGGACTATGGTGCAGGATGACAGGATCTGGAGTGCATGAAGAGTAACCAAGCCCTGCTGATACATAGAGGAGGCTGCATGCTGCAGCTGGCCAGTTTACCCACTTATATGCTTTTCCATGAGTGCCTTTATCCATTGCTTGCAGTCCCTACCAGGAACTGGGTGAGTCATTGGGTGTACTCAGAAATCTAGTCATATTCTGCATTTTAAGCTAGAGGGACAACAGCCATTTTCTTTGTAAGTGTTGCTATAAGCCTCCTGCTGTAATAGAGCTTTATGTTTTTGTGTTCTCTGAAAGTACATTTTAAAAAAAAGAAGGAAGGGTACACTGGAAGAAAGTTTTGGGGCAAGATGATGATGGATCCTTTGGACTTGTGGAAGAATGAGGGAGAGCAGTGGTGCTATTTGACAGCAGAAAGTTCAACACAGTCTCTGCTCACTAGGAACAACTAAAAGCAATAGCTTACTCAGGCAGACTCAAGGGCTGTCAACAAGCACAGTGAGAGAGCCAAGGTGCGTGGGGCACAGCTCTGGATTCAGTACATGTAGTACTGAGTGACAGTTTATTGGGTGATGAGTTGGCTGTTGGGTTAGAAGAACTTAGTGGTCTTTTGCAACTTTAATGGTCCTATGGTTCTTGGATGAGTTTGAGGAGTCACACTGTGCTTGCAAAGGAAGAGGTAGTAGGGAAGAGGGTTTCTGAACATCATGATTCTTCTGCAAATTGCACAAGAAGGGATGCTCATGGGAGAGAACAGGGGCAGGGAGGGATATAGGAGAAGATACAAAAGAGGAATGGGAAGAACTATGAGACTGGTGTGTACCAGTTTACACAGTGTCCTCCTGTACCTGGTGGTAGAACACCTTCATTGGCAGCCTTGGGCCTGAGGAGATCTGAGGTTCCTGCTGTGGCTGTCAGTGGATTCATTGCTGTTGCATGTGAGGTCTATTGCCTGGAAAGGGGCTGATGGATCACCCCAGCAGCATGAACCAATGTGGAAATCGTCATAAAAAATGTTTGTGTGCAAGGTAGGCCCTACTGTCATCTACAGCTCCTGCCGTGAACAAGCATGCTTGCATGCTTCCCAACTGTTGTCACAGAGAGGGCCAGTGGAGACATGGCATACAGTATTTAACATCATGTAACAGAGTGCTCTGATGTCTGTGTTCCTGTGCTTGTTAATCCCTGCTCTTCAGCCTGTTGATTTAAATACCTTTTTGTGACATTTGGAGAATAATGGAGCATGCTGACCCAGAAAGTGCCTCTGAAAGGCTGTCAGATATGATATGCATAAATCGGAGTCTGTTCATTCTTCCACATGATCCCTTGCTTGCGTTGACGTGGCTTCTGTAGCAAAAAAATAGAGATAAGTAGAAAAAGCTGCTCAAGGAGAAGACTCATTGTACGTGCTACGGCATCTATTTCAGTCAGGAGAGGGATTAATCCTGGCAGTGGTTCCCTAGTATTTGTTAAAGCAGATGATAGGCAGTGACAATGGCAGCTGCTTCTTTCAGTATTGCCACTGAGGAAATGTTGCCTGCAGTAGCAAAACATGTCACTGTGAAGAGGCCCCACTTGTGCTGGGCTCAGAGAGACTGAGAAACCTACAGATGCTACATTTCTTCAGGGCAGCTCCTGAAAAGTGAGGTAATGAGGTGTTATGCTTATGAATGGTGTCACAGAAACATTTAGTAGCTGTTGGTATGATCATAGCTGTGAGTTAAAGACTGTGAATTGTGAGACTCTGAATTCCTGAAGGAGAATGCCTGAGATTAGGAGTTTAGGCCACATTAAAAGGATTTAGGATGTCCATGACCCACATTATGCTTCCTAACTGGTATTTCCATTGTAGTGGGACTATCAGCGTGATGTTCAGTGACATGCTGTATGTAGGCCCTACATATAAGACAGAGGCTCAGGGCCCTAGGAAGCAAATTCAGCAATGAAGAGAGGAAAAATAGTTCAGAAAGGACCCTTCTCTCCAAGTCTTTTCTGTCATATGTGTGTAAATCCCTTCCTTTATACTTTTCAGTATCTACAGAGGAGTGAGGCTTCCCCCTGCTTCACTGAATATATAGCTTTAATACTGGTGTGTAGCTTAGCTAAGGCAAAAGAATTGCTGTCAGTTTAGTGGTACTCTAATAATTGAACAGCTTCACAGAAAAAAAGCTTCTCCTTCTGAATTTGCTGTAGTTTACACAGAAGTTCTAAACATGAGGGGAGAGAATGAAAAGATTTGATTTCTCAAGCTTTGTGATGACTAGTGGCAGTGATAGGAAGTCTTTGTTAATTGTATATAAACCAGTGAATTTTCTTCTTACTCTTTCTTTTATCCAGTAACTGAAAAAGCTGTTAAAAAATAAAATTGAATTAAATAATGAGCAAAATGCTTCTTAAATAATTGTGACAGCTAATGCAGCAGATTTGTGCTAATTTTTTCTCATGTGTTGTCTTTTGACTTCTGGTGTACAGGGAATGTTCTCGATACAGCTTTGACTCTCCTGCATGGCAAACCCTGCAGCCCCTGAGCAATGAGAAGAGGCATTTCTGCCTGCAAATCAAGTCTGTAACCCTTTCAAGGGTGCATAGATCTGCTCTGAATTGAGTAGGGCTGTTTTGTCCTCTCTGCAGATGGAATTCCAGTGATTTCCCAGGGCAGGCAGCCATGGGTACTGTACTCACTACTTAAAGCTGAAGAGAAACTATTGAAAGTGAAATAAAAATGTAATCAGACTCAGTTTTTAATGGAAATTGACAGTGCGCCAATACATATTTTCACATTGCTCATTTCACAGACCAACTAAAAGAAAGTGAACAACAGTATTGATTCCTCTCACTGACATTTGTACCTAACTGCTTTGCTGAAACAAAAATACTGTGAGGAAAGTTGGGACTGAATATTTAGGGGTTTAAAAAGTACTTATTTTTTCCCAACCTCCCCACCTTTATTATAGGTAACTGTATTCTTAGTAGCTGCAGAATGTGAAGTGTCTGAGTGATGCTCGGGTACCAGGAGGAGAGCTAAAATGCTTCAGACACGAGTTGTGTTGCTTCAGCTATTGCCATGGGGAGGGTATTTGGCTCATCAGAGCTGTTTGTATGTAAATTGAACGCGGTTATTTGTGCTTCAGTGTTACTTAAAAGTTGAACAGCCCTTTTAGAAGGAGACTTTAGTAAAATCCACACATGCATTCCACCCTTTTCCCCATAGGGAAGCAATTAGAAAAGCAAAGGAAGTATTCCCAAACATCACTGCTTAACAGTTTTGTTTTTGCCTAATAATGATGGTGAGAACTTAATGTCTCTTTAGTCTTTCCATTTCACTCCCTTGTGGTTTAAACAAAGTCAACTTTGAATCTTCTATTTTGTAACACTTCATGAGATTGTACTGTTGTTATTTTTTCCTGTTCCGTATTAGGGAAAAGATGCAGAAGATAATTTATTTGCTTATTTATATCTTACATATTTCTAGGAGCTGCATATGAAACACAGACTTCCAGAAATGCAATTCTACACTTTTAAGCTTTTCTTAACTGGATTTTTCCAGTTACCTAATTTTCTGAGTGTTGGTAGGTAATCCAATGTGATTATACTTCCAAGGTGAACACTAGCAGTTTTATAGTCAAAAGCTATGGATTCCATTCATTTAATCAGATCGTATTCTGTGTGGATATAGAAATGATGGGCTGAAATTCTGTGACTCATGTTATGGAGGAATGCTGAAGAGCAAATCTTAGCAGCTCACTGTTCTCTAAGAAGTGTTTTGAGGATCTGTCAGTCAGACTATGGGCTATCATGTCAGGCTCCTACAGAATGAGAAATATACAAGTAGTAGTAGCTGTATGGGAGTTTTATGGAACTGTTGGAGGTCATTTAGAGAGTGTTCGCCCTATTCATTTTGCTCTTATGTGGTCATGAGTTGTCTAAGGATGTTGTTGTTCCCATTTTGCCCTGATGATTTCTTGGTTTCAAGGCCAAGAAAGAGAATGTATATTCAGAGCTAGAAGAATTTCTGCTGTCATGCAGTGTTTCTCTTCAGGGAACACTGGCAATTATCCAAGCATCAGATTATGAAATAATCTTTCAATTTTCAACTTAAGAATGCTTGTGTTCTTTCTTATTCTTGGTATCAGTTTCAGTCCCAGCCTATTTATCTGACGTTATCAGACCATTGCTCTGATCCAGAAGTCTGCTTGGTTCCTCTTTCTTAGTAAGTTTTCACTGCCTCTAAGATATTCTCTAGAAAATCGCTGTATAAGTCAAAGAGCCACCTAAATTTTAGTTGAGATTTTCACTTGAATACTTACTGAATACACTCATCCGCTGTGGAATTACCATGCGATGATATCTGAACTTATCATCAAACTAAGCACCATTGATGTTACTTTGTCTGTAACATAATCACTTCACCATTGCCATTTATCTCTGGTTCCCCAAAGGAACATCATTATATAATGCCCACTTTTTTCATCAGTTAACCGAGTTCAGTGCAGAGTGCTGCAACAATGACTTTGAAATGTGTGCTTTTGACTTTTGTATCTTGTTTCTTGAAGAGGCTGTCAACAGACTAGATTTCAACAAAGTGTACTTCAGCAAGCACCTTTGGTTGTCAGTGTTAGTAAGATGTTCTAACCTGGATAATTTCATTTCATCCCCTTTGTAAAAACAAATTTGTTTTTCAGACCTTTTTTTCCCCTTGAGACCACAATGATGTAAATGAGAACAATACTTTGTGCATTTATGCATGTGCATGTCTCAGAGCCTGCAGGCAGAACTTCCCATAAACTAGTTTCCCATAGTTTCAAACAAAAACAGGTTTTCACATTAAAAGCTGCTTTTTATGTCTGTGAAGAAGTGCTGTCTGAGCTGGATGTGCTCAGGCAAGAGCATTTCATTAAGTAATTCCTCTCTCAGCTGTACAGTCTTGAAAGGTTCCTGTTTGACCTCAGAGAAGGATGTACACATGTGAAGCCAATGAGATCTTCCTGTCCCAGGAGTTGTCCTTTTGGACAGTATTAGAAATTACAATAATACAGTATTTTTAAAGCTGCTTTTCAAGGCTAACAGCTAATTCCATTTGAACTCCCTGCTCCGTTTTCCATTATATCACACTCAAACTTGAGTGGTGTGGTTATCTAGTCCCCATGGAGATATGTGCTAGTCATAACTCCATATCTTTACCTGTTATTTAGAAGAAAATGCATTATTTGGATAGCCAGTATAAATAATAAGCATAAACACAGAAGTTATGTAACAGCCAAGATGATCAGAATAATAATTCGAGTTCAGCAAGAGCTATTACTTTACTTTGAGTGTATTCAATTAGGTAGGTTTAACTGTCTCAGTCAGTATGCTTTGACTTGTTAAGAGAAGACTACAGCCAGTTCAATTTGCAAACAGTAGCTCAAATTTTGTATTCCCTTGTAGCCTACACAAAAGCCCTATATCGTCCTCAGATATTATGACTTTATTTGCAGAATGGCACTTGAAAGTGACATTGCAGTTATTGTTTCTTAACTTCATGTCATCAGTTTTAAGATTTCATTCTGCCTGGAATGAAAGTGTTATTCTATCTAATGGAATTTATATTTTAGAAGTAAATAGCAGTACCTGAAGAGATCCTGGATGTCACTTTCAATGTTGTTTTCGGTCAATTCAGCACACCAGGGGCATCAGTAATTGTGTAAGCTTCTCTCACCCAGATATTTGTGCTAGGTAGCCTATGTTGATGTTTTATAGCAAACAATGGTAAGTTTTCAAAAGTGAAAAACAAAAATAAATTGTATAATTGCAAAGAAAGCTTTTCTAGTGCCATTGGAAATAGTGTAACAATTAGTAACGTAGTGGAAGCTCTTACCTTTATATGCTGATGGCATCTTAGACCAATTTAAAATGCCGGTGATTTGGCTTTGGTCTATTTAAAAGATGGCTGAAGACTAATGAGCAACCAACCCCTCTGACCTTTTGAAACTGCAGGTATCTTCAGCCTGCTGCAAAATATATGCACAGTTTCTGTGTCTACAGTGACACTCCTCAACACAGAAATGCACACATGTAAGAACATACAATTGAACTTTGTGTTTCTTGTCTTAATGTGTGGGAGTTATTCTTCAAAATGCAAGATTGCATGCTTTATCCCTAATCCACACCTGACAAACTCTTAATAATATTCCCGGTTTTATCATTCTTCCTGCTGTTGTGACCCACTATTTTTTAGAAGCAGTCAGAATGCAGCAGCCCAGCCTGTTTTATATTAACAAAGACTGTTCTTCTTATAGCTGAACTGTGTGACTGCATTTTAAGCCCTCTTTCTTTCTTAAAAAATTCATGTTCTTGAAAACTCTAAGTTGTGCATTTGCTACAAGAAGCTCTGCTGGCTATGTGCTTGGGCTTTTTTATTTTTTTATTTTTTATTTTTTATTTTTTAAATAAAATAACAGAATTCCCCATAGATAATAGAGTCTTGGAAGTACTACAAAGCATCTGCTTCCTTCTGTTGACTGCACCATGCACCATGTGGTAATCAAAATATCTAGTTCAGTGCTCTGCCTGTCTTCCAAGTATAGTCAAAACACCAGTATTTCTTGGAGGACATTTGCTAAGTTTTCTTTATTACTTTAAGCCAATTACTGTGTAGATATTAATTCTCCAGATGTGAAATTATTCAGATTTGAACCAAGTAAAATTGTCAAGTTGAGAATAGAACAAAACATTACATTGTATTTATGTCTAGGATATGATTTCTTTCTTTCTTTCTTTCTTTCTTTCTTTCTTTCTTTCTTTCTTTCTTTCTTTCTTTCTTTCTTTCTTTCTTTCTTTCTTTCTTTCTTTCTTTCTTTCTTTCTTTCTTTCTTTCTTTCTTTCTTTCTTTCTTTCTTTCTTTCTTTCTTTCTTTCATCTTTTCTAGAATAATCTCTGTACTAGAAGACCCATTTTTCTAATCTGTGTGTAAATTAAAGAATGGGCTGGGCAAAATAGGAGAAGTTGTTTGCTTTTTTTGTTTAAATTTATAAGTGGTTACTGTAGGAAGTCATCATGAACATTTTGCCTATTAGTTCTCCATCTAAAGAAGAGAAATGCATTCTGACATATAAAGTGTACACTACGTTGAATGTGTATGTGTCTGCTCAATGGCTACAGTTTGCCTAAATTTTTATTTTTGTAAAGCTTGCATGTTATGAGTGCCTGCCTTTTTATTATTTATTTATTGGGAAGATAAATATTTATTGATCAGGAAGATAAACTTATCTGAAAACTGATACTCCATTCTATCCCATCCATCCAGATTCTATAAAAATTCTTTTTGTAAAGATCTGATGGGCCCAGCCTGGGGTGCCTGTCACCAAAATTTTCTGAAATGTCAAGGTTACAGGGTTCCTAATTCTAGGGTTAAAAAACTATTTAGGGGAAAACAAAAATTAAGTATATTTTTTTCTTGTTACATTTGCAAACTTTGTTCTTGTGTCCAAAGACTGAAGCTATATAGAATAATCATGGCTTCCTTCTTCAGACAATCATCTGCCGTTACTCAGTTCAGTCTTTCAGGGTATTTTTGCCTTTCTCCAGTCCTAGAAACCCTTTCATGTACATCATTACCTAATGAAGTATGACTGTATATACAAGGGCTGCTCCAAAAGTGTTGGCGCACAATGTCAGAATAGGATGCTGGTGTTATGGAGTAGATTCCATTACATTTTGTAGCTGTGTGACAGATGTCAGCACAGGAGCAGTCCGTGACAAAATGGTGTCTGATGTGGAAGTGTGTATGAAGCAAAGGTGTATCACTGAATTCCTCCACGTGGAAAAAAAATGTACCCACAGACATTCATTGACACTTGCTGAATATTTCTGGAGGCCAAACAATGAATGTAATGTGGTACATTTCAGCAGTGGCAACAGCAACAGCCAGGCACTTACAGTGGTGCAGATTTTTAGGAGCACAGCATAAAGGCTCGTGTTCGTTATTTATGAAAAAGCACAGGTAATGTTGGTGAAAAATGTTGAAAAACGGCATTTTGTACGTGAGAATTTGCTCTATCAACTGGTATTATTGTGCTCATGTGTGTCATGCAGTTTCAATGGAAAGAAATCAGAGGCATTACTTTCACGGCAACCTATGTACTAGTGAGGTGGGAAAGGTTTCTTAGATAAGACTTTAATTTCTCTGCTTCTGAGATTTATGAGTTCTTCTGTAATGTGCCCTGCTGTGTCCTTTGTTACAGTCTGTATCTTCAGCAGGTGGTTAATGGTGACCCACCCAGTATGATCATTAATTATGCTTTTTTACCGTATTAGATTAATTGCATGAAAATTCCCATATTAAATTGCAGTTGACTCTGACCTAGTTAACAAGCACCAGTGATAGCTTGCTTAATCTATTTTTGAACAGGTGAAGCTTACCTGACTTTTTATAGAAAGCTTCTGCAATTTTATTGTTTATTATTGTTTGGTTTATAATTCATCTGTGGAAATGGGATCTTCTAAAATCTTATGAATGATAATCACTGAATTACCAGTTCTCTGGAGTTGTGTTGCATTCTGATTGAATCACACAGAATAATATGACCCATTGCTCTTATTTGTGTCAATTATATTGCACCGTGTTATGTCATGAAAATGGTTTGTGGTTGGAAAGGGAACTGTACTACTACACTATGGTAGTGAAGAAAAAAATTAAGAGATAAATCATGAATATCTCTTATTATGGTCTAATAGCCATCCTAATAATCTTGTTCTATATTCACATGTAAAAGCCAATTTTGTTTTACGTTGAAAGTTACATGAAGAAAAGCTACACACTGATCCTACAACTACTAAAATAGTTAATTACCTTGAAATAGGCAATACATTCATTCTTCGTTATTCTGAGTAGTGTATATATATATGTGCATATATAAGTACTTGTGTATGTAAATATGTATATATATACACTAAGCAGCAATTATTGTTAGTTTACATGTTGTTAATTTTGTATATGCTTTATTTTATATACCATTTTTATTGACTGCTCAAGATAAACATACTTCCCTCCCAAGACTTTTTTTAAAATTTATCATTTTTTACTTATTATCAGTCAGTCTGGTATCATATGCACAGCAAGTTATAACTCTGATGAGCTATGTCAAAGCCTCACAGTGCTAGATCCTATCTTCATGACATTATTGGAACTAATGCACTCCAGAAATAATTGTGAGGAGTTAAAAAAATGCTATCCTGGAAGACACTGTGACATGCAGCTATCTAAAGAAATTTATCTTCAGTAATACGAAGAGTAAAAGCATTTATTAAATTTGAGGAAAACTGGAAGCTGACAATCTCTTTTTATTTAATAAAATTATGTATATTATGTATATTGATAGCAAAGCTTTGACAAGCTCCTCGGATATTTTAAACAGAATCATTATCCACATATCTGACTCTGTTAATGTTAAAAGGCTAAGCTGATTTATTAGTACAGTATTGCCTTACGCTTGGATTATTCTTTGGACATGTTTCCGGAGGGTTTAGTTTCACAGTCTCTTGGACATCGTATTTTGTTGACTAGCCATCATTTTAACTTGGCCAAGAGCTATCAGATGAGCTTTCTGCCCAAGCTTCATAAACTACATCTGTTCTCAATAGTTGACAACACAGTAATCCTCCTGTAAAACTCCTTCTTGGGGCAGGCTATATCCTCATTTGCCCTGAAAATTCATCCTTTAATTAGTTAGCTCTGCAGATCCGTCCCCTACCTTGTACACTATTTCAATAAAACTTCCAATACTACAGCAAATAGGATGTAATTAGAAAGAAAGAAGGGATATCACTAATGACAAAAAGGCAAGACTATGGAAATCAGAGTATTTAGCAGCACTGAGAAAAAGATGCATCTCAGATAACATAACCCATAGCTATTGCCTTGTTTTCCCCATGAAAGTCAAGGCATTTGAATTTTAACTGGTTCTATTTTCTGTATAATGTTTGTACTGTGTCCTGGAGCTCACTTTGTTAATGATGACATTTGATGAAAATGCAGTGATGCGGTCATGTTTTCTTTTTTTCTATTACCATATAATTTAGAATAGGGAAAATAAGAGGATGTGGTCGTAGGTAACCATACCTTCGTTATTTACATCTTGTCTCTAAATCAAATTTCAGGAAATAAGAATCAGATGCGGAAAAGGAAAGTAACTGCTAGCAAGAAAGAGGGAGTGGATGTGTTAGGCTTATTTATCCATCCTAACAGAGACTACTTCCTTTTAAAAGTGTGTGAAAGAATCTAAATTAACATTGTGAAATGGCAGCAGGGTACTTTGACCGCCTTCCTGTAAAGCCACTAGTGTGAGTGCACTGGTGATTAGATTAACTTGCTTTACTAAAGTAACTTCACCATCCTCACATTTCTAATCATTTTATGTACATTTGTCTTTTATCTAAGGTGCTTGCATTGTCTCTTTCTACTTTTATTAATGACTTCTCTGAGTCTGTGATGGCTGAAAAGTGACCTGACACAGTGGCTGCATAAATTTTTGAAATCTGTAGTACAGTCCATGTACTACTGGGTGTACAAATGAATTTAGTGTATCATAACAGTCCTAGAAAACCAAGAGGACAAAGAAGATGGGATTGCTAAGGGAGACATTAGATTTCATTTCACACTGATAATAGTTTAGAGATAGTGCTGAGCAAAATGGGATTCAATTCTGCAGCACTTCTTTATTGCAGCTAAATGATTTCAATATCCAGTCTAAAGTGATACTGAGAGTGTTCAATAGAAGGGGGATGAAATCTGAGAGCCCTGAAGGCTCAGAGGAGGCCACAAATCTCAGGCTGACTCAACGAATCCTTTCAGAGCCATCCCACCTGACCCTAAACCATCTTATTTAACCTGGAGGCTGCTGGTAAGTACCTTGCAATGTAAGATATTGTTTTATGTTAAAAGGAACCATGCAACTTGATTGCATTTTGGACATCAATTGATACTACTGTAGTTACGGTTTTGGCCATGAACTTGATGCTTTCAGAAACATTTATGGCTATGAGTTTATTGCCCAGCTGTTGTTGCCTGGTAGGAATATCATATCTGGGAAATGGTTTAAACCCTGTAGCCTTTCAGTCTGTGACTGTTGAAAGTAGATGAAGTTTGCTATACAAACATGGAAGCTGACCTATAGTCCACAAGGCAATTGTCACAAATTTTTTATTTGGGTACATGTGTTTCTCAAAATAAAGAGGCAGCTTTCCAAGCAAGACATATATCCTGCTTCTGATAGACATACAGCTAAAAGAGGTGAGTGTTGCTATTGTTTTATTTATATAGCAGTATCTGTTATCAGATTAATTTCTCACTTTCTTGAGACTAACTAATCTGTTAACATTTTGTGATACTTGATAGCAATGGGCTATTCATACTGAATGAAATGATAGTATTAGAAGCCTGAGGAGGGGCAGTGGAACAAATGAGAATATTTCCTTTATCTTTTTTTTAATAAGAATTGAAGAAGATTTAAGTGAGGAAAATGAAGAAAAATGCATCAGAGAAATGTTCTGCATATGCATTTATTAATGAGAATTTCATAACTTTGTTTTTCTTTTCAGCAAAACAGGATTTTATTTTTTTTTTTCCTGCAAGAATCACTCAGGAGCTACACTGTGTTGTCCTTGCCTTTCTCTCAGAAGTATTTAGTTTTCTAGACTTCACCTCACTTTCTCTACTTCTCTAACATGATATGGGGGAAAAAAAATAAGAAGGTTGAGAGAATTTAAAATTAATTACTCTCAGTTCAGTTTTTTTTGTTTTGTTTTGTTTTGTTTTTTTAAACTCTTGGTATGAGATGGCCACTAACTTATGTTAGCAAAAAATATTCTGTGCTGTTTTCATTACATTCCCTGAGTGCAAACTCCAGCATTTGGTCCTGTACTGAACTGCATGTTTGTTTGTTTGTTTGTTTGCCTAAAAAACAATTAGATTAAATAATACACGAAACAACTATTGTTTTTAATGTGGCTTTGCTTAGTACATGGACTATATTTCCATTTCAATGCATAAATTTTGTTGACACTTGACTCAATCTGCAAGGGCATAGATAAAAAAAGTGAGCTCTCAGCACTTCCTGTATTAAAAATGCCCTCAGCGGCATAGTGTAATTTTGGCTAGACAACCATTTAGCTTTCATTCTCTGGTCAACAAGTTTGCTTTTAAGAACCTTGACAGCAGAGGCAGGCAGGCACTTATGTCTGTTTGCAGCACTGCTCTGAAAGATGCGTCACAAGCTGGCAGGCAAACAGGGCAGAGAGCCTGGCGTTACTGCTTCTCTCTTCGCAACCAAATGTAGCTCCAGGCTACAGTGAAGCTGAGGCCATTAATATTGTCTTCCCTACTAGGCATTTATGTAAACTGACAACTCTGGCCGTGGACAGGCCTTCTATATAGTAATCAGTGATTGCCTCTAAAATTTCATTAAAACTATAAAACGCAATAACAGTGGTGTTCTCATATCTGAAGTGGCATACTTTCTTTTTTGTTTTGTTTTGTTAGTGTGAGCAGATAATCTACTTTGTGCAGAGATATGTTGCTTGTGGCCTGTGCAATAATTTATTGGCTTCTATGGCATCCAGGGGCCTTATTTTTTTTAAGATGTAGAATAGCTTTGTAAACTATGTATTGCTAGTATTATTTTTAATTTGCTCATGGCAACTGAATTTTCTTTTCTGCAGCAGAGGATAATGAAACGAGATGGATTTGCTGGATTCTCATTTATTTAAAAAAATAATCACAATGGCAATTTACATATGTTTTACTGTTGGATCTAGATTTTGAATATTTACCATAACTGGATTAGATTCTAGTTATGTGCGGAACTGACTGGAAAACAAACTGGCATCCTGATTTGCATTCATTCTGCATCAGTGGTTCCTCTGTCAAATTTGTTCACTGTGGAAGATTTGGCCAAGAGCTGTGTCTGTGTATTACCTGCTACTGCAGGCAAAAGTCTGAAGTATGTGTTGAACCAAATCCCTGACATATATAAGAAATGACATATTGCTGCACAGAGAATAGGAATATTGGAATTAAAATATACTTAGTGTTCTGTCAGGAAGAGGGTGTTTTTCTTTTTCTTTTCTTTCTTTTTTTTTCCCTTTTCTTTCAGTGTATGATTTCAGTGATCTCAGTGTATGATTTCCATATGACTTCCTTATGCTATTCCTGCCCTATGAGATAGAGATGGTTTGGGGGGAATGAGCAGCCTGCGCTTTGTGACTACACTGGCACTAGACCAGACAACAAAAGAGCTTTCTTTTAGCAATGTGTAGATAGACTAAAACCTTCCCTTCCAATATAAAGTGTGTGATACGAGAGGAGAAAAAAATAAAATTTGCATTTATTCATGTTTATACTTTTTCATGTTTGTGGATTTTATTTCTAGATACAGTTAATTACAGGCAACAGGACCAAATGAATGTGAAGAAACAAACAATTGTGTGTGCTTGCAAAATGTGCTGTGCTGCCTCCTAAAACAAAACAAAACAAAAAAGCACAAACGAAAACAAACAAACAACATTATCTTTCTATACTAATTTTCAGTCCTTAGTATCCCAGTTTCAGGGAAAACCTCTTTTCTCATGTCTAAAGCCAGACTATCAGCATGGGGTGCCTTTTGTTCTTTGCTGACTCAGGTACAGCTGCTGATCTCTCTGGGTTCTTAAACAGAACCCAGCTCTCTTCAATATGGGGCATAAGTGAGGTATTCTGATAACATCTGTTGAAGAGCTAAGTATTTGTTTCACCAGCCCTTTTTCACCCTGGCACTAGGCAAATGGTTAGTAGAAAAGTTTAAATCAGCCTTTATCCTGCAGTTCACTGTCTCCTTCCTTGAGCTATTACATACAAAACTCATGCCCTGATATGCAGGCTGATGTTATAATCTCACCAATAGATTTGTGTTTGTATCATTACAGATTCATGTTTAGAATTTGTAATTCCTCTTCTTTCCAACCAGTAGAGCCTTAGAGGTGGATTTAGTACAAATTCTTGAGGTAGGTAATTTGTTAAAAAGTAGAAGCACTTAATTGAACGTAATACTGTGCTAAAACACACATACATTTTCAGGGACCTATAATAGAGCAGCTACCTGACTATGCAACACTGTGCTGCATGAATGCACATTAATTTTCTGAAGCTTGGCCTGCCTGGACTGTAACTGAGAGATCTGGGAAGGCAATCTCTGAATTTTACAGGTGTCACAGATCCTGATTAGAGCCCAGTACTATGTGTTGGTGAGACTTCAACCAACTTTCAAAAAAAATCAGGAACCAGATTAACAAAGGATGTTGGGTAGTCAGGTTCTACTACGGGCTGCCTGATCAGGGCAAGCCTATGGATGAAGCCTTCTTGCTTCATCTACAGAAGTGATATCATAGAGATGGAGCACTACTACTATGAAGGAGGACTGATGGAGCTGAGCTTCTTTACCATGGAGAAGAAAAGGCTCTAGGGAGACCTCATTGTGGCCTTCCAGTACTTGAGAGGAGCTCATCAGCAGGAGGGGGACCAACTTTTTTACCCAGTCTGATAGTGACAGGATAAAGGGGATCAGTTTTGAACTAAAAGAGGGGAGATATAGATTAGATGTTATGGGGAAATTTTTTTCTCAGAGGCTGGTTGGGTCCTGATACAGGTTGCCCAGAGAAACTGTGGATGCCCCATCCTTGGAGGTGTTCAAGGCCAGGTTAGATGAGGCCCTGGTTTGGTGCCTGATTTTATTAGCTGGCAGCCTTACCAACTGCAAGGGAACAGAAACTAAATGATCATTAAGGTCCCTTCCAACCCCGTCCATTTTGTGATTCTATTATTTTATTTTTCTATTACTTCCTCAGAAGACACAGCACCAAGAAGAGAACCCCCAAATTGTCACCAGTCTCTGCAAATGGATTTCAACTATAAGCAGACACCTATGTAGTCCTCCTTCTCTATTTCTCCTCCTTCTCTATCTTTTACAAAATGCAAGTATTGAATAAATATAAAAGTGACTCATTCTGAGCTGAAGTAGCAGATGTAGAGATTTTGCTTACATGTACACTAAGGAGAAAGACAATGCAGCCCTAAAAATAGTAATCACAGAGAAGTGAGCTAGACATTTAGACAGGAATTGAGTGCCTCTTGTGTTTTAGAGAAAAGCAAAGCACTTCACTGATGTGTCAAAACATAAACAAAGTTGCCAGCTGAATCTCTATCTCAGATACTTGCTGTAAAGCCTTCAAAGGTCACAGGTGTCAACCCGGCGCAGCCAGGTGGTGGTTTTCAGGCAGTGCCTTTTGGATTGCTGAAGCCTGTGCAAACTAGCAATTGAAGGACAATAGTTAAAGAGATATGAGAGGTGTGTAGTTCTGTGAACTTACTAGGAAAGTCTTTGACTATATTTATTTCTGTTACATCTCACTGGACTTGCTTTGGAAGTTCAAGGTCAAGGTAAGAAGAAAAGTGTGTGAAGTTCACAGTGTTTGGGCTGGAAATGTTTGATAAAATTGAGGTATCAGACTTCAGAGAAAAGGATTAAAAACTGAGAAATGGTGCTAAGGAAGTAAATAAGAAAGCAAAAAGCCTTTTTCTAAAGGAGGCAGAAGTGAAAAGAGGCTATTTGGAATATCGGCACTCTGTCCTTATGAGTTAGCAGTCCAACAGTCCTGCCCATCTCCTGTTGTAAGCCCTGCATTGTGGCTTCTTTTCACCACTGACTTTCAAGGGCCTCCCAGAGGGACAGCGGCTCTGTTGTGTACCCATGCCATCCTGCCAGGCCTGTGTGAGCCAGTAAATTGGTCTGTGATTCTGTCACAATCCTCATGGAAAGTTATGGTTCTAGTGTGCCCAGCTATACATTTGGTGTAAGCCTAGATGCATTGTTTGCTCTGCTGGACATGACTTATCAGAATACAAAATGAAATTGGGAAATGGAAGGATTAAATTTTCATTGTAGTATCTGAGCAACTTATCTATGGTAGATTTGGTGGCTACCATTCTGTATTAATTATGCTTATGTTGAACAGTTTGGAATCATTTATCTGTGAGGAAAGTTGCCTACTAAACCCAGGCAGATAATGGCTGTCTTATCAGCTAAAGAAAAAAAAACAAACAAACAAACAAAAAAACACAACCTTTTGCTAGCTGTAGAACACAGGGCAGTGGGCAAGGTGCACTGCCCTGAGTCCAATTACTTCTAAGAAGTAAATTATGCTTTACACATCAACCATGCAATAACCAAACATGGTTACTATTATTCTTGCAAAGTATTCTCTTTTAAAATCAGCTGTTAATAGCTGCATGCTCTGTTTTACACCAGGTACCTGTGGCTTCTATTTCAAGACTTATTAGGTTGTGCTCAGCCTCTTGTATTCTCTATGAAAGTATGCATTTTTTCTTTCTAGTTTTTGATGTGCTGAAGTTTCATTGTTGTATCTGTTATGTTTATTGAATTCCAGTTCTTGAATTCATATCAGAAGATTTGTTAAATCCTGTTGCTTCCATGAATTCAAAAGAGAAACAAATTCTGTGCAGCACAGATGTAATCACATGGGTGAAACCTCAGGTTTGCGCACAAGTATTTACATATGATATTTTTTGTATTTAACCAAGGTGTTTGGTAGCAGTCCTGATCTCCCTGAGCTCTCTGCTTGAAATTGGCTCAAGGAATAGCAATCTGAATACTTGCCCTCCTGCCATTCTATATTTTGAGATGACAGTTTTCCATTAAGTGTAACTTAACCACTATCTCTAGAAAATACACTATGCTGCTTTTATTATAGAAAATCACCACTTTATGGCTTTACAGCTATACTGCCATTGTCACTATATTATATTGGGCTGCTCAAAAAATGGGGCAGTGTTCTGACAGTATACATGGACAGCGATTCATAAAAATTAGTTGCTGCTGCAAGATAAACCCAAAGATGTGGAAGTTAGATTATCAGTGAACTATAATTACCCATAGAGAGGGGAAATGTTTTGGTGTGCTTATTTCATGTCCTATGCGCAACTATCTTACCATGTTTTTGACAGTCATAAGACCAACAATGATGGAGTTTCAGAAGCAAGGAGGATCTTTCCTTTTATCTAAGATAAGATATGCCTCAGGTTCAGCAAGTAAGTGCTCGGCTCCACCTGCTCCTTCTGCCTTTTCCTACATCCTGACCACTTCATTTAAAGCCCCTGATTCCCAGCAGGTGGATGTGCTCTATATGTGGTAATTGAAAAGAATTTTACTTGGAGAAAAGAAGAAACAAAGGGGAAAATTTCAAAAGCATGTCAGGAAAAAGAAGTATTTAAAACTAAGAATGGAGGGCTAAGCTGAGAAGAAATAATGCTGAGTTGAAGCACAAGGAAGAGGTGAATTGTAGCAAGGGCAATATGAAAACAAATAAATATTAAAGGATGGAAAGTGCTATGTGAAAAAGAGGAAAAAATAAAGAAAAAATATTTCCTGCATAAAGGAAGCAGAAAAGTAGAAAACAAAAAAGGGGAAATCAAGTTACAGCCTGCAGGTAACCTGTATTTTCATCTGTACTTTGGCTTTCCCAAACAGTCAGGTCTCCTGTCAAAATCTCTTTCTTAAATTAGGTTTTCTTTTTTTTCCTCTTTCTTCCAGTCTGCCTCCTTTCGTGCCCCATTAAAACTGCCAGAGAAGTCAGCAGACAGGTGAGGGATACAATGACCAGCTGGGAGCTTTTCTTTCTTCTTTATGATGTTTTCTTCCTTCTATTGCTGTTGTTGGTTCTGGTGATTTTTTCATTGTTGTTTTTAGCCATGTTTCAATATTAGTTACTAATTGCAGAGCAGATGGACAACAGGTAGCGTGTCGGTTCCTTTAATGACAGTCTCCTGGCTTTATATATAAGGAGTAATTTCTTGATTAGGAAATTGCCATTTTGAAAAGTGACCATAATTGTTGGAGCTTTGTGGTGGCAGCTCTCCCTGCTGTTAGCAGAGACATGTAATGACAGCAGCACTGCTGGGATGAAAAGGGAAGCTTCTTCACAGAGCCCTATTACTGCATCCTTTAAAGAATATATTATGGGACACACTCAGAGACAGGGCACAACAGTAGTGGGAACTTAGGGCTGGTTCAAAACAATCATTTCTGTCAGCCCGTAATAGAGACGATGCTATTCAGACACTTCCGTACTGTATTCAGTAGAATGGGTTGAAATTTTTTTTGAAATCAGTTACTCATAAAGATCTTTTGTCAAGAGGCAAAATAGAAAAGAAAGCATTCAAAAATGTTTCAAAACATTCAAAAAAAAGTGAATGCAATTTTTAAACCATTTTCTACTCCTCAGTGTTGAACTGCTTTTCTTCAGCCCTGCCAAACTGAAATTAGAAATGAACTCTCACTGTAGTTATTTCTTTATCTCAGATATCTTAATTTTACTTAAAGAGGGAATGCTCTGTCAGATTTCCCAGTTGGGTTGAGTACTTCTGAAATAGATCTGAACTTTACACCAAACTTTTTTACATTTCAATTGCAAAGAAGCTGCAAATGAACTGTTGTTTGAACACAGCTAGAGGGCTGTTGCACTTTTTTTTTTTTTTTTTAATCATTCTGCTCAATAATCACTTGTGTAGAAGCTGTTAATCAACTCCATGAAGATAGCAAAAACATGTGATATCTGTGTGGTCTTATTTAAATCTCACGCAAACAACTTATCATAGAATTATTATGAATGTCTGGAAGACTCAGCAGCCAAACAGATCAGAACAATCTAAAGAGAAAAAAACACATAAAATCTGGTAGATAGAGTGGTAATGTTTTTAAGATATTGGTCAGGAGTGATCTCCCAAGTTCCTAATTGACAATGACAGATTAGCACTAATAAGATAAGCATGACAGGGATGGAAAATGAATTGAATCAATGGGGGCAAATCTGTTACACACCAAATGGATACGAGGAAGGGCTGGTAATATCTGGTAATTCTTTTATCTTTTCAATATTATGTTTAATCCTGTGCTTTCAGATTTCCAGCTGCTTTAAAAAGAGAACCTTCCTGTGACCTGTCTGAGCTTTAAAAAAAACCAACATATATATATATATATATATATATAAACTTTCTAAGCTTTTTTATCCTCTGTAAGTTGCCGTTAAATACCTGACATGCAGATATCTTGTATGCAGATTAGTTAGGTATTAATTTATATCTCTATATATTTTTTGCTGCTACTGCTTTTATGCTGCTCTTGACCGAAATTTTACTTTACTCACAGTAATCCGATTAATGTCCCCCATTTAGCAGAATATTGCAAAGGAATAAAAGCTAAACATTTCTAATTTCACTAGACTGTTACTTTACTTGAAGATAAGTATTGTAATATAATCTTGCTGAGTTGGTGCCATTACCAAGATGTAACTGATTTATAAATTTACCAAGGAAGGAAAAAAAAAAAAGCTGTTACAAAGGTACCGGTCTAAAGTCTATTCAAATCTTCTGTAGAAGTAACACAATAGGATAATTTTTTAAATTATGTTTCAGTTGTGTGTACAGAATCAGTCCTTTAAATTTGAAATGACTGCTGGTTTTGATTCATCGTATAGTGGCACATTTTAATTCCCAAGAAGGTTAGTAACTTTGTGTATTCATTGTTTAAGTAATTCCTTAAATCCCTAATGCTTAAATGAGCAACTTTGCTGGCTTATATTTACTTTTATTGAAATATATTACAGGGAATACCTGTAATAAATGCCTGCTTCATTAAATCTCACTGTAAAAAGCTGTGTGATCCTGGAGGAAGAAAAGAAAAAAAAAAAAAATATATATATATATATATACTAATCTCTAATACCTGTTTTTAAAAGCTCATTCCACTGATATGCTTTAAAGAGACATAGAAAATCATGAAGTGGTTCAAAGGAGATTTTTCAGAGATCCCTGTGAGAAAACTGAAACAAAGAAGGAATTAAATTTTTCTAAAACAACATTTTCCTTAGAATTTTAGCTTGTTGCCTACACATCATCAACCCTTCATCTAAATGTCTGTCGACTTCTTATTTGAGGCCTTGCTCTACTAAATTAATGAGCTCAGTAGGTCAAATGGTGCATGCTCAGGAAACTTAAAGTTATTTCTATAGCTATTAGAAAAAGAAAAAAAAAAAAAGCAAAAACAGCTTTACAATTATTATTATTATTATTATTCTTTATTTTTTTAACTGCTAAGCCTATGGAAGTTGCTAAGGCTGCACTAAACCAGTGCTGCTTTTTGTATTTCTACTTCAGATAAAGCAAACTTTTCCTTTTCCAATAGACAAACACAAAGCTAGTTTGTAACAGAGCTACTCCAAAACACTGAAATTAAAATAATAATAATAATAATAAAATAATGATAAAAAGAGGGTAACATAGCAAATGATTTATACACTGTATACTGTTTAATATGCAACCTGAGAAACTCTTGTTATTCTACTGAACTGAATAAACACGGGAGTTTCCAAAATGCAAACTGCTCCTGTTTTCGCATGAGGAAATGAAAGAAGACTGAGTATTGAAAGCTTTCTCTCCAACTTGTTTGTTCTGTCTGTGCTGTTTTCAGTTAAATTGAGTTGCAAATGTGAACATTTCGACCTGCAGGTATTTGGTGAGAGTGATCAGAAAACTGCTAGAAATCATAATAAGTTAAATGAGTGGAGATTTGGATGTTTCGATATATATTTGCCCCATTTAGCTATACTGGAAAAAAAAAAAAAAAAAAAAAAAAAAAAAGCTGGCTTTTTGTTGTTGTTTTTGGTGGGGAACTTCAGAAAACTCTCTTTGAAAACAGAATGGAAGGATGAGCAGAAGCCCATGGTGTCCTGGGAAGGTGACTTTCTGAGGACAAAAAATGTGGTGGGAGACCTTGAAAGCAAAATCGTGAAGGGAAATGTACTTAGTCCCAGTGGCAGAAGTCACAGCCCAGGTAACTGCCTCAGAGAACTGCAGTCACAGTTTCTCACTTCATCCAGATTTCTGTCGAGCCTGAAGGCTTTTCAATTTCTAAAGTCCACAATCTGGCAAGTGTATGGCATACTGCATGCTTTCTCATGGAGGACAGAAAGAAAAGAGAGAAGTTAAATAAATGTTTGATTCCTACTTTGTCAACTGAGTTAATGTAGAAAGAAAGGGACAAGTTTAAAGTTTTTGGAGCAAGATGACAGAACAGAGACTTCTATTACTGCGTCTTTCTGCTTTGTGAAAACAGCAGTGTGTACTGAGAATCAGACATATATGAAATTAAATAGCGATTAAAGAGATAACTCCTGTTAAGCTGACATCTTGCATAAACTTAGCAAGGCTAGGACAGCTTTATTAAAAGAACAGAAAGAGTCAGCAATGTAGTTATATTTTTAAGAAAATTACTGGAAAGCTCTGACAAAGAGTGTGCGTGAGGTAGAAAAAATAATATTGATTATACCATAAAAATATACTTTACCAACTCATGCAGCAGGGTTTTGACCACATTATTCTAGTGACCTGCACTGAGGAGTTCCTGATCCTGTGAGTGGCTGTTACTTCATTAAATAAAGTAGCTGACTCTGAAACTAACGCCTCCTATTTCTTTCCATGGAAACCACAACAGATACAAAATGCACAATAATATTATTTGATAGAGCAAATTCTCAGCTAGAAAATACTACTTTTCAACTAATCACAACCATTACCCAGACATTTTCACCAATAGTGAGCAAGAGCTTGTGTGCTGCACTTAAAAAAAGAAAAAAATCTGCATGCCTGTCCATTCCAGCTTGTCTGTTATATCGCATTACTGTCACCACTGCTAAAACACACCACCCACTGGCTCACTGTGCCTACATCCACTGTGTGGTCTCCATCAACATTCAGAAAGCACTGATGAATGTCAATGGCTGTCATTGTTCCCACATGGAGGAATTTAATGACACACCTTTGCTTCATCCTCACTTCAGTGTCATATACCATTCCATCAAATTGCCCCTCCACTGCCATCTGTCACAGGGAGACAAAATGTAATGGATTATCATTTGGAAGGTTCAGCCTCTAGTGCCTAACACCAATATCCACCTCTGACGTCATGGGCCAACAGAACAAATTAGGAGGGCATTACTTTTGAAGCAGCCTTTGCGTTTTCTGGTGGTCTTGAAATATTTTCTCACAGAGCAGGTAGTTACGGTTCTGTGATATTTTACCTTTCAATCCAGAAATGACACTGAAAATACTTGACTATTTGGTTAGTTAGGTCTAAATGAAAGATTCTGGGTGCAATCTTGAATTTGCAATCTCTGGTCCTAATGCTTCTCTCTTCCTATTGTTCTGCAGTGCCTCATCTCCCTTATATTCCTGCTGCTAACCAATTTTTTTCAGGGAAGAAACACGTGGTCACAGCTCTGGAAAGCCATTTGAACAGATATGCTAACATTCTGGGGCAAATTCACGCTGCCAAATTGTTAATTTAAGTCCACTGAAATCCAGTTTGTATTTTCCTCTGTAATACTTTTTGCTTATATTAACTTCAAGCTTCTTCAGGAGTGATTATATTTAACTGAAAGAATGAATAGAAAAGAAAGAAGGGATAGTTTATGCTTAGTCTTTATTTGCTCTTTTTTTTTTTTTTTTTATCTTTTGGTTAGTCAAGGTTACTTATTTACAGAAGGCAACTTGAAGCATCAGTAGCCCTCAGCACACAGGAACTCCTCATGCTAGCATGGCCAAGGCCTGCAGTTCCCCACAAGATGGCAGAGCCCAGTGCCACATCCCTCCTGAAGTTCAAAGGCCCAACTGTTTTGTTTCAGACAAATGGAGGAGTTTCAGAGAGCTTCATTCCCCATCTTGGATGAAGATAAGTGTTTGAATACTGAATTTTCCATGCCACAAAAGTTCTTTTTTTATGCTTTGTTCCCAGTCTCTTCTGTTTCTGAATTTGTTGGACTTGGTGCAGCTGCCACATAACCAGATGAATTTTGGTGAGTCGTAATTCATATTTTTGGTTATTTATTAATAATTGTTATTATGGAGATTGTTGGACAGCTACATAAATGTGCCATATTCCTGCAGTGTCATTTTCTCCTATATTAAATGTTGTATTTAGTCAAAGGTGTCAAGGAGCTGTTTTTCACCTTGTGTTTAATTGCCAGTACCATTGACAGAGAATATCAGTAAAACATTCGGTGACATTTTCATTTCTTTTGAAAGCAGTTGTTTTCGCAACTGTTTGGTTCAAGGGTGTTGGTACTTGTTTATTTTATTGCAACATTTTGAGCATGTATGCTTTCAGTTGCACAAGTACTTACAGAGGATTTTTATCTGCGTAAATATGCAGAGGCAGTAAAAATATTCATCATTCCTCCTTTGACATTTGCTGCTATTGCCATTTAAACTTTTTTTTCTGAACTGGGGATTAGGAAGAGTTGTGTCTGACAGAGGAAAAAACACTCACAAACTTTCAGCAGGGAAAAACATAGTTTATATTTAATTTAAGGTCTTGGTATGCAGCTCCTTATGTTTCTGTAGGATTCACTGGCTGTCTTCCTTAAATCGCATTGGTTACTTTTCTGTATTTTATCTGTATTGTATAATACAGCTTAAGAGTAATTCATCTCTCCGGAGATAAGAGAAAAACTTTGGAAACAGAAGAAATAATAGAGGGATGTTAGAATAGGCACTTTAGCAGTTCTGTGTTTGTAGCCCAGATTAATTTGTGACCACTTATGAAAAAGTACATCAGAATACTATCCTTTATGAGCAGAAAATAAAACCTATTGTCAGCAGACAGATTTCTTAAAATAAATCCTCTTATAAGCCTCTAGTCCTGTATGTTTGTTTTCTTACATTTTTCAGTTCTTATGCTTTAAGGACTCTGGTTCATTATAAACTTTAGGTAAGGAGTCTAATCATTGCAGTTAACATCTATGTGAAACAGCAAAATGAAGGTTTTGTGGTTGTTTATTAGCAAAAAGCATTCAAATTATTTTGAATTCAACACAAGAGCATATATTATTGATTTGAAATACCATGCCATAGAAGAAGTGTGTATGTACAGACATGTTGCTTCTAACAGGGGCACATCGGGAAGGACTCTGAGATGCAAAGTTTTCAAGTAAGAAACTGTTGCTGAATGACAATATGAAAGTACATGTGTACATTTTTCCTGACTTGATGTTATGTTACTTGCTTCTATCTTGGACCAAAACCAAATACATTGTCCTCTTACAGCCATTAACATATAATGGACAGTGTTTGCTCCTTGATCTGCTTCCACTGCTCCCTCCACTTGTGCTTTGTTACAGTTCAGTGAGCCAGGATTGCTGCTGGATCTGTAAAAACAATGACTTGTATTTCCGACTGACTCTGCTCATGAATGTGTAATTCACGTGAATGGAGTTCCTTATGTTTCGTTAAGTGATATTTCCCTGTGTTCCGAGAGAAAAGTAGACCTTCAGGCATGGGTCTGTAATGATTGTACTGGCAGGATTTCCAACTCCTGTCTGCATTGGCAGTGTGAAAGCAGATGCTGAATGGCAATGGCTGTACTTGTCTGAATGTGTTTTTCTGTAAATTTCTTGAAATAAAGTTGCTGTTCACTCATTAAGATCCCATGGTGACCACTCAGCAGTCACCTAATATGGCAATTCACCATCCAAAGAACTATTTCTAGGAAATTTAGCGCAGAAGAAACTCCCCAGCTCCCACTTTAGGTTTAACCTGTATGTGAGGCTTTGCCAGACTGCCTTCTTTCACAGGTTTTTTTAAACTTAGATCCTCTTTGCATCTAGTACATCACTAGTATTCTGAATTTGTTGCTATAGATGAAAAAGAAACATAATTTTTCCCTTTAATGTAAAGCATTGTATTTTGCTAGTTATCAGTTCATAGTTATGTAAAGTTAAGTCTTGACTCTTGAATGGTTAGTTCAGGAGCTGGAATTATGTCACAAATCATAAATAATTAGCCCTGATTCAGCAATTCACTATGAATAACTTAATAAAATACATGTTAAATATAAACCAGCAGTTAAATTCATGAAATTCCTGTGCTTCTCAGCAACTACTTTTTAAAACTACATGAATTTATTAAAAAGTGTCATTTACTTTCATAAATTGCAGTAAGCAACTATAACAGAGGTCACCAAACCACAAACAGAAAGATGTGCAATAAAGCTCAGGCAGATGGTTTCACCACCACAGCTATAGGATTCACAGTGGGGCTGCCTGTACATGAGCGTCACTCGCAGGAGAACCACCACCCTCTCTAGAGAAACTTGTGTAATAACTATATTCACTCCAATAGGAGAAAATGTAAAGTAAGATGAAGTGTACTCTCCTTGTATTCTGATATTACTCCAGAATATATATTTTTTTTAGTTACAAAAGAAAATTACTGGCTTCATACTTTGGATGCCTAAAGATAATGTATGCTTTGATTCTTTTCTTCTTAATTTTAGTGTGCTTTCCCTCTCACTTTGCCTTCCCACATCATCAGTATACTCCAGAATTATACAGTATAGATAATGGTTAAAGACTTCTTTCTGAAAGTATCAAACTTGAAAGTTTTTATGAAATTTATTTTTTCTTATTTTCTTATTATGATAGATTTTTTTTTTTTTTTTTCAAAACATCGGAAAAAAAAAACTTCAAAGCGTTTCTTCCTGAGGTGCACATGGAGAAGCTTCTGCTCTTGCACCTATAGATGCAAGCATTGGGTCTCTGTGCTCCACCAAATCTGTCAGCAACTGCGTGCATTTTAATCAATAAAAAGGCTGCAGAGAGCTCTCTATATTATGATGATATATGACTGTGAAATTCCTTTTATTCAGAAAAGAAGGCAGTGGGTGGCGGGGCTGATATTTGCCTATGGTATTTCCATAAGCAATCATCCACTTAGTTGCCAAACAGTATTATTGCTGCTTTTAAAATTGCTGCATTTATTTTATTTGCTTGGTAAGTGTTTTGCTGGGTGGGAGCGCCTGCTCAAACTTCTTAAAGAACTGTTTTTGCATTGCATTATTATTTTTTTGGTTTGTTGGTATAAGCAAGTCCTGAACTCATGCTTTTGAAAACACAAGCTCCTAAAGTTTCACATCAGTGAATCCTGATTTATGATTTCTTGAGTACAGAACTGGTTCCCTCTCTGCAGTTGGTAACATTAGACTGTAAGGGAGGACCTGGTCACAAGATCTCATCAGCCTGGCAGGGAGCGAGCAGCTCAGCATAAGGGAGCAGTCAGCAAGGGGCTTCCTTCAAGAACTAATTAAAAAGAGGAAAAAAGGATTTTTCTTGCATCACAGGCAGTACCATGGGCTTGGTGAGCATCTGGGGCTACAGTATGTTGCTCACTTTAGGCACCAGTTGAATGGCTTCAGTGCAGCTGCTGGAAAGTTTGCAGGTTGCCTGTAAGGGAAGAGATTGAAGAAAGAATGTTCAGTAAGTGATTTGAGTGATTCTGTATGCAGGAAACCTGAAGAGTTTCACAAGTCCTACTGAGCTGCTTGCTTAGCTAGTGTTATGTTTTTCCTTTGGATAAAATGGACACTGTGCAAAGTGAATGATATCACTGAATACTCTCTAAGCAGAGAAGATGACAAAGAATAGCAATAGTGGTTAACTTACGAAACCTGATTCAATCAATGAGTAGTGCGTTCTGTGCTTAATGAACATTTTAATATAAATATCTCCCACCAATTCTCTCATTCTTTTTCAAACAGTTGCAGTCAGAAGCACCTCAAAATCATAAAGGTGGGCTGTTAAGTATCTTTTTTTTTTTCTTTTTTCTTCTTTTTTTTTTTTTTTTTTAAATTTTTAATTTTAGTTCTATGGTATTATTTCACTTTTGAAATTACAATTTCATTTTTCATTTTTAAAGCAATAACAGAAAAATAAAGAATGTAATAAGAAGCCTGGAATGAATGGCAGTCGCTACTTCTGTGGAAGAAAGGGCTATTGAAACTGGGTAGTAGGCAACCCTTATCAATAAAAACAGGCAGATCAGTTTTGAAAAGACTGCCAATGAATACTCCACATCTTAAAATCTTGGAAGCTGGGTCTGGATACTTAGCCAAATATGTATTCTACTTTAGCTCTGAAGTTTTGGGATTTGATGTAGGAATTACTGCATGACATCTTCTGGCCTCTGTTATAAGGAAGGTCAGATCTGTCGATCATGCTAATCCCTTTGGGTTTTAAAATCTTTTAAACTATTGTGAAGAAGCTAGCTGCCAATTAACTTCTGCGCCTGGAGTACAGATCTTCAGCTGAGAGCTTCACATGCCTATTCTGATTTACCTTCATTTACTGGCAGAAGTTTAAGAACAACATCTGGTTGCTTCCTAACCTCACAGGAGAGATTTTCATTTAACTTGTATTTCTTTCATTACAACTTCTGTTTCTGTAGTTTTTATCTGATTTATTTTACTGGAAGACCTTATTTTAGTTTATTTTAACGGGTAAGAGCACACAAACATTCATACTGAATTTGTCCCAAAGTATTAGGATTGAAAAGATAAAACTGAATTTATTTGAATTTATTTGAATTTATTTGCCTTTTTTTTTTTTTTTTTTTTTTTTTTTTTTTTTTTTTCCCCCAATCTGAGTACTCAAGTACTGCTATCAGTTCTGGATTTTTGTGTGTTTTTCTATATATGGTTATTCTACACTGTTGACCCTCTTCTATGTCACTAGCAGTAGTGCAGCTTTCCAATGAATTGGGATAAGCTTTCTGATTCAGTGACAGAAGGAAGAAAGATGATTTGTACTTGGTGACAGAGTGGAGTTCTGTTGGTCTGAGTGTAACCTAACATTTGTCATCTGTTGTTTATTCTCTTGTCCTCTGCTGAAAGAGGAGATCTCTTGTGGTTGGTTGGCTCAATTTGAGTTTTTAATGTGTGTGTCATTGTGTATTTATGAGGCTATTTTGAGCTGGTAGGGAAGGTAGGAAGGTTTATGTGATGATCCTTGGAGACGTCCAATCTCCTGCAAGGAGAAGGTTTTCACAGGAGAGCCAAGAGTTGAGGGTGTTTAGTGCTGGCTTCACCCTAGAGTGCTCTGTATGAACCATGGCCCCAAGTTGTGGAGCAATTGCCAGACAAGGAATAAGAGCAATAAACATCTCTGAAACTACATGGGAAGTCACTATATGATGAGGAGAAAATATCTCAAGTGGTCAAAAAATAGCTTGTTAAAAGAGAAAGACTACTACGTGTATAGTGTATATAAATGTTAAGGTAATGTTCATTTTCTGGAACAACAGAGGTTATATTCATGGTTGTAAGATCAAATTCCTGTCTTACTGCCAATGTTGCTCTGCTGTTTTGCTGGTTATATATAGTAATGTATACCAAATCATTACAGCTTACCAATTATGCAAATATCCTTTCAGTGCCCCAGTGTTATGACTAGGAATGAAACCCATTTTTGGCATAGGTTATTTTGTGAGACACAGGTCAGTTCATGATACCAAGCTGCCAAAGAATTACTTCAGACCATAACATAGGGGTGAAACCTCCTGGAGAAGCAGTAGAAATCTTTTTGTTTGAAAGTACAAAACAAGATAAAAGCTACGTTGCCTTTTGGGTCAACTGCCTGTGTATGCTTCTGTCACTACTGCTTCTAACATTTATGCGAACTGCACATTTTAGGATCATACGGCTTTTTTATGTGTTTTCTTAACCTTGCTGTTCAAAATAAACTGTAGCAAAATGGGATAGCATTTTGATTGCAGTAATCATACCTACCACACTTAAACATTCTCAAGTGTTCTTCATCACCTAATTTTCGGCTATCAGTAGTGTTTATGAGCCACTTTTCTCACTCTTGAAATCATAGCTCCTGCAGCAGAGCACCCTAAGAGGTTGTCAGCAGTCTTTTAAACTGTGAACTTGTGTTTTTGAGTTTCTCAACAATTTTTTGCCTCTTGTTTGGGGGGAAGGAAGGAGAAGTAGCCATATTGTCTCATGACTTCTTTTTTTTTCTCTGAGTATCCTTATTATGAGATGCCAAATTTTAAGGACAACATTAAAAAAAAAATCCTGGTGGTATCATAGAATGACTTAGGTCATAAAAAAAAATAATAAAATAAAATAAAAAAATCCATACTAGAAAATGATTCAACTGATTTCTTCCATAGTTTAGTGGACACTAATTATCAATTGGCACTGACAAGCCTGACCTAAAGTATTAAACTATTAAGGTGCTTTTTTTCTCTCATCCTTTATTCATGAAGCATCATATCAACAAACTTAATTAAACTGACCACAAAAGAACTTAGAAATAGAAATTCAAAAGACATTGGATTTTTTTTCACAGAAAGCTAATTAGACTTCAAATCGGGAAGTCTTTACTAAACATCTCTATTGCTTTTTATTAGAAGTAAAGAATAAGAGGAACACCAAATGTCAAAGAATAGATAATAAGGCTTGTAGCATATTGAATCAATATAGGCAAATCTAACTGGTATGTCTCTGATAAAGGAAAAAGAACAAAAAAAGGAAGCAGAGAAATATAATGAAGAACTGACAAGTATAATGAGAGTCTTCCATGTTAATTCTCCCTCTACTCTTATCAATTTATAATTTTCTAGGGATGTTTAATTTGTTTCTTTTATGTCCTGTGATTTGTGCTAGTAGGTTTTTATTTCAAGTTCTGTTTTTTTTTTCTTTTTTGAGTCTGGTTTTGCCTTGTTTCTTATTTGAGTGCTGAGGATCATCTGAGTGAAAGCCATTAACTTTCACATGGTTTTCAATCAAGACCTTTGTAAAATGGCCAATTTCACATTGGCATTAATGGAAAATATAGATTGCTTTGTATTTGATTTAGACCTCACCCTAAGCTTGTTTTCTTTTTCTCCCCTCAGGTTATAAAGCTTCACATGATTTTTCTAAGTATTTTCTTAGTATAAGCATAACACTTGGACAATCGGCCTGCCTCTAATTAGTTTTAGACTGCACTGAAAATAAGTAATGTAGTTTCCAGTCATTTGTCTGCAGTTGATATCGTGAAAAGTAAAGCACTCAGTGGGAAATTTTGCTTCCACTGGAGCTGGAGAAATATTTCCTTTGAGTTAGCATTTTTTCTTATATATCAAGGCATGCATATGTAAATATAATTAAATTTTAGATCCTGGTCTGCTTTCAGCTCATTCTTGATAGAAATATTGATAATCTTTTATTGAAATATTTACTACAGCTATTGCAACCAATATATTGCAAACCGTGGGTTAACTTTTTCCAAACAGATTCTTCTATATGGGATTTTCAACTGAGTCAGTCCAAGTGAAGTGAAAGTGACAGTCCTGTTTAGAGATCTTATTTAAAGAATTGAGATGCCGAGTCTTCTTTCACTGATGTCAGAGCCAATTTCTGCTAAGGCAGTAATAACACCTGAAGCTGGAAGAGTTTTATAGGGAATGGGTGCCCTTAAAAGCATTTCTCAGTGTTGTTTATATCTTTTATTATTTTTAAATATACTTTTCTGTAGTATCCAAGTACTTTCAAATTTCAATATTTACTTATCAAATGAACAGATATGGCATATGAACAAGTGAAAATATGGCTTTGATCAATGAGGCAGAAGAGGTAATTTCTGCTTGCTTCACTTAAAGGTACTGTCAGTGCCTAAAAGGAAGAATACACAAAATAAAAAGGGAGTGAAGAGGCTGTATAGATATTATTTTTCTTTGGAAATTATTTTGTTGTTCTTTATGGCTGCAGCTGGAAGGAAATATTTATGTTTGAAAACAAACAATCTGAAGGCTCAAGAAAGAGGTTTGTTATTTGTGTTTTTTTCCCAAACACTCATACTGAATATGACATATTTCTGATTGTACTGTTGAGACTTTATGTAAAACAGACTCCCTGTTTCATGTGTGCCACAGCCTTGCTCTCAGAGCACTATTTGCAAGGAATCCTAACACATTAGTGGGTTGTGCTGGTGCTGAGAGGGGTCTGTTAGAAGTTTTATGGTTTTGTTTGGATGTAGTATTTGTGTCTAGCTTACAAAAGTGTTGTGCCACACTACTCATGTGCCTCCTAGCTTCATCAGACCTATTACACGCTTACACTTCTCAGCCTAGTCACGCTTGAGCACAGTTTGAACCTCTTCTTCTCTCTTCTCCTCCTCTCTTCTCCTCTCTTCTCCTCTCTTCTTCTCCTCTCTTCTCCCCCTCCCACCCCTAAAAAAAGCAGGTCTGGTTTCTTGGCTTTTCAGGAATATAGATTGTTATTTTTTTTCACTCCTCTACTGAAAACCTGATGTCACAAATGCATTCAGAGTGTACACAAATCTTTAGAGAAATGAGCAGATTTATATTTACTGTAAATCATCACCACGTTACCTTTAGAAGCATGAAAATGTAATGGCAAAAAAATTATTCAAACCCCATGTATCCTGACTGCAAAATGAATTTGTAGAAATGCAGAACATAATAAGTAAATAGACTCACTAGGCAGCATTTTCAGACTTCTGCTGTTTTATTTAATTATTTTTATTTACTCCTGCTTCATAGAAAATATTCACTTCTGCTTCTCTACATGAGCATATGGTCAATATATGGATATCACAACTATGTCTTAATAACCAGCTGCTATTCGTGTGTAAATCAGAATGGCTGAATAGCTCGCTGGCTGGAATAATGTGCACAGTCTACTCAGTGCTAACATTAAAATGTTTCTGAATACTTTTAGTCAATTGCCATTTAATTTGGGTAGCTGCTGATCCTAACCATAGATCATTGATAAGTCAGTATATCAGATAGAAAGGTGTTTATGAAAACCCTTGGGAGGGCAGGGATGCTGGAAGCTCACTCTTTCTTCTCTGCCATTATAGATCAAGGGTTGGTTGGATGGGATAGTAAAAAATTGTGGTGGGTTTAGCACAGTTAAAAATGCTAGAAATTGAGTAATTGAATGACTTGTGTAGAGTGCAGATGGGGCTTTCTCATCACAAAACTCAGTGAATTAAATTCTTTTCCTTCTGCATTCATATCTAATAATGTCCTTTGATTTCACCATAAATGACTTCACCTCCGAGCTAAGAAGCAGGCTGAGTGGTGAGGTATGTATAATTGGCACAATTCATTCAAGTCCCATTTAAAAGCAATGTATTATGCAAACACAAATTTTAAAAAGGACAATTATGAAGACACATCTTTAAAAATGTGCTTTTGTAGTGAATAAAACAAAATGATTTCCTCATGCTTCTGTGCAAAGTGGGTGGCTGTAAGGCATGTTCATAGATTTCTGGAGATACAATACAAAGGGGAGGATAATAATAATCTTTTTCTGTCTCTAAAGAATCTGCACAAAAATTCCATCAGCATTTTGCACAGTATGATAAAAAAAATGCATTAAATCCTCAGCATCAACACAGGTTCAAAGTGGAACAGAATCAAGCTGAATGATGCACCCATAAAGAAAAGAAATAGCTAAATGGATATTAAGGAAGTCAAGATAACTGCAAAATTAGCAACACAATAGCTTACAGAGACTGCTTTTGCTAACAAAAGACAACCGTTAACACCTAAGCATCTCTGTACAGCCCTGGTAAGAAAAGGTAATTACATTCTGAAATGAACAAAATAGCATGGTTTCATGAAGATAACTTAAATTTTGAAGTTAAGGTACTTGAACTTGAACTTCTCAATAAAAAGGATAGACTTTCTGATGACACCATGATGCCGAATGCTGCCAAAAGTTGTCTCAAGTAAAGAACACGTTCTGACTACATTACTCAATTTCTTATCTTCAAATCAGTGACTCAAGTGGTATTCCTAAGGGAGAAATTTGTGGGCTGCTTTGATGCAGGGACCCTTTGGGGCATAATTGCTGGCAACACAGAGCAGACCTTCTACATCTGATGAACCGTACCACTGGTCAGAAAAGACATGGAAGAATTTCTTGGAAAGTGGAATCTTTCCTGAAACGAGTCTCTCATCCTTCAAAGAAAATACCATCAAGTTTTAAAGTAAATTAGCTGATACTCTGCAATTTTAAGAGTTTTTGCAAGTGTTTGGGTACGGAAGTGGCCTCTCAACCCCAGAGGTGGTCAGAAAGCTTTCTGAAGCAAGTCGATGCATTTGCGGTGAATGCAAATTTATTTCAGGGAACAGAAGCAGTTAGAGCTGGTCTTGGATTCAATGTGGAATCTCAACCCAACCAAATCTGTGCAGGTTGTGCTGTCAGCTCTTAAGTTATGAAAAGAAGTCAGATTCAGGGAGCAGACAGTGAAATGAAGAAAACACAATTCTTTTTGACAGGGTTCTCTATTAGTTTGCACAGAGGTCCTTGAGAGGGAGAAATAGGAGCCTTCCAGCTGGCAGCTCTGGAGTTAGGAATCACAAGAGATGGCAGGAAAAAATCTGCATTAGCTATGGATGTTATGATAGCCCCAGGAAGTATTCCTGATGACCAAAACCTGATGTACCCAACTCATATCTGTTCTTAGCAAATCTGTCCCATTGAATAGGAGCCTGTGAATGCACTTGACAAGTAGCTAGCTTCAGCTTGGTTGTTTCCAATACCATTATAAATAGGGGACATAAATTGTAGAATCATAGAATGGCTTGGGTTAGAAGAGACCTTAAAGATCATCTAGTTCCAATGTCCTGCCATGGGCAGCATTGCCAGCCACTAGATCAGGCTGCTGAGTGCCCCATCCAACCTGAATGCTGCTAGAGACGGGACATCCATAGCTTCTCTGGGAAGCCTATGTCAGTGCCTTTCAGCCCTCTGACTAAAACATTTATTCCCAATGTAATCTAAATCTCCTCTCTTTTAGTTTAAGACCATTTTTGTTTGTCCCTTCATGATCAGATAGTGTAAAAAGTCATCCTCCCTCTTGTCTATAATTTTCCTCTAAATACTGGAGGGCAGCAGCAAGGTTTCCCTAGGGCCTTCTCTTCTTCAAGCTAAATAAGCTCAACTTCCTCAACCTTTCTTCACAGGAGAAGTGCTCCAGCCCTCTTATTCTCATGGCCCTTTTCTGGATCTGAATCAACACCACCTTATCCTTCTCAAGCTGGGGACTCCAGGCCTGGAGGAAGTACTCCAAATAGGGCTTCAAAACAGGCAGGGTAAAGGGAGACAATCACCTCCTTCACCCTGCTGGCAAGCCCTAATTGGAAATTTATAGCACTCAAGATCAATGTAGTACACAGACCGAAATGGAGTGGTGTCAGAAGGCTTCGTTCAGCATAAAATTTTCGTGAGTTGATAAATCCAAAGGCTTTCTTTTTACCTGGTGGGAAGTCTTTTTCTCATCTGGTAGTTGACTGCTAATGCTTCTGGTTGAAGTAAACAGAAGATATCTACAAGGACAGCTCTGAATGTAATGCCTTCTATTTTATGATGTTTTGGGGCTGAGTGGCTGGAGGACTGTGTGGAGGAAATGGACCTGGGGGTACTGATTGATGCACGGCTGAACATGAGCCAACAGTGTGCCCGGGTGGCCAAGAAGGCCAACGGCATCCTGGCTTGTATCAAGAATGGTGTGGTGAGCAGGACTAAGGAAGTCATCCTGCCCCTGTACTCGGCATTGGTGAGGCTGCACCTCGAGTACTGTGTCCAGTTTTGGGCACCTCAGCACAAGAAAGATATGGAAGAACTGGAGCAGGTCCAGAGAAGGGCAACGAGGCTCGTGAAGGGCTTGGAGAAATCAGCCCTATGAGGAGAGGCTAAGGAAGCTGGGGCTGTTTAGTCTGAGGAAGAGGAGGCTGAGGGGAGACCCTATCACACTCTTCCAGTACCTGAAAGGTTCTTACAGTGAGAGTGGGGCAGATCTCTTCTCACTAGCGACAAGTGACAGGACAAGGGGAAATGGCCTTAACTTGCGCCAGGGCAAGTTCAGGTTGGATATTAGGAAGAATTTCTTTACCAAAAGGGTGGTTAGGTACTGGAATAGGCTCCCCAGGGAGGTGGTTGAATCGCCATCCCTGGATGTGTTTAAGAGCCGTTTGGATGTGGTACTCAGGGATATGATTTAGCAGAGGTTTTTTAGAGATGGGGTACTGGTTAGGCTGCGGTTGGACTTGATGATCTTCAAGGTCTTTTCCAACCTGGGTAATTCTATGATTCTATGATTCTATGTTGGTCCCTGACATCAGGGGTATATGTTGGTGGTATGACAGTAGGGGCTGAATCTTCCATACAGTAGTCCATTACGTTTTCTTGCTGTGTAATTGATGGCAGCAGAGGGACTGTCTAACAAAATGGTATCTGACATTGAAGTGTGTATGAAGCAAAGGTATGTGAAAAAAAAGGATACCCGCTTGTTGTATTAGGCGTGCACGAACACTCAGGATGTAATGTGATAGGCCCTCTCCTGCTTGGTTACGCATATGTAGAAGGGGTGTAGATGAAATGGAAAACGTATATAAGGGACTTACACAGTCAAATAAATGCCATTTTACTGCTCACCACATTGGTGTAATGAAAAGGGTGTAATTTGGTTGGGGCCATCAAAGCACCTTACCGAGGGATGTGACTTATAGGGTTACCATCTTAAGGTAACACCCGCTGACTTTCATTGACACTTTCTGAATGTTTCTGGAGAGACCAACCAGTGGATGTGAGCACAGTGAAGTGGTGGGTGGTGGTGTTTTAGCAGTGGTGGCAGCAACTCTGGTCACCTCTGCTGAAGCAAACTTCTATGATCATGGTGTGCATGCTGATGTTTATTGTTCACAAAAATGCATAGCTAATAGTGGTGAAGATGTTGAAAAAAGTAGCGTTTTGTAGATGAGAATCTTCTCTATCAAATAGTATTAATGAGCTCTTTCTAGCTGTTGTAGTTTCTGTGGAAATAAATAGAATGCATTATTTTTGGAGCAATTTACAGATTTTGAGGTTTGCTTTTTGTAGTTTTGCATTTAAAGCTCCTTATTGGTCTTCAAAAAGCAGAAGCTTCTATTCATCAGAAGTACTTCAAAATCATATTTCAGATCTGTTCAAAATGTAGAATGTTAAAGAATAGGTAAAAAGCACTGCAGAAATGAGAGGTTAAGGAAGGCGTGAACTATTTTATTTAGACTTGATTGTGTTTTCTTAAACATAGAGAGATTAAAATCAAGTAACTGAAGCCTTTATGCAATTTGTCTTTGGGCATGGGGTATAGGTAGAAGCAGTTCCTGAGATCACTGTGTTACTGAAGCATCGTGGAGAGAGCCGGTGTCGTTTTGCTTAAATTCAAGACATCTTCTGGCAGCACATGCCCATCTGCTAACCCTCTGGCTAAGAGTCAGATCTGCAAAAGTAATAAAAAGATGCAACACCTGTTTTCTAGTATGATTTTTGCCCCCTCAGATACCTCAAAGAGCTTTTTGGATGTCTGAAATATGTAACAATACAGCTAACAGCTAATGAAGGCAAGGGGAGAGAGAAAGAAAATAGCAGTCAAAGGGAGAAGGAGGACAGGGACAAGAAAAGAAAAAGCCAGCATGTTCTTACAGAAATTTGGGTGGGAGGTGTTGCTGTTCATTTTGTTGCTGGAATTTTTATAGAGGGAGGCTCTTGTGGAAGGATCTCAAAGGAAGATCTGATGTTTTTGAGGAGCTGAAAAATGGCAATACTGATTATTTTACCAATGAGTAATTATAAACATATTTTAAAGATTCTGATATATGTTTAAGTGGTTTTGGTAGTTTTATGACTTGTTTTAATGTTTTGTTGTTGTTGTTGTTGTTGTTGCCGTGTGAAAGATGGAAGCAGAGGGGCAGTCTGACAAAATGGTGCCTGACATGAAAGTGCATATGAAGCAAAGATGTGTCACTGAAATCCTACATGTGGAAAAATTGGCACCTATTGACATACATCAGTGCTTGCTGAACATTGGTGAAGACCATTCCGTAGATGTCAGCACAGTGAGGCTGAGGGTGGTGCATTTCAGCAGTGTCACCACAACAGTGGGTCACCTCCTCTGGTGCAGATTTTTATGAGCATGGCATGCAGCCTCTTGTTCATCACTGGCAAAAATACTCAGCCCGTGTGATCTATGTTGTATGTGAATATGTGATGATGAGAAAAACTTATATGCAAAGCAGAGTAAATATTGATAAAGAGCAGAGTAAATACAGGACAAAAATTTAAGATTAGTGTTGGAGAGAGTGGGAAGTGGCAGAAATTAAATCATAAAGGCCTTGTGAATGTTAATGTCTGGATGTTAAACATGGAACGTTGAAGCAGGTGTATCTCCATGAGGAATGAAGGTAAATATAAATGTGTCTTATGAAGGACCTGAGATGGGCTCAGTAAGACCTCCCCAGTCCTATCATTAGCTCTATAGGTGGAAACAAATCTGAGTGACAATGGCATTCAAGTTCCTTGGACTAGTGAATTTACAAGGATTTTGTCTTGAAACTCTGAAGATGTCTTTTGTCATCCCAATAAGGGCCAATAAAAAACTAGGACTTAATTTCAAAGAAACACTAGAAGAGATGTATGGAAACAAGGAGGATGGTATTATTTTAATCGAGAGCTTCATTATTTTAAAAATAAAATACAAAATGTGAAATTGTAGAAATGATAGATGCTCTTTTTAATTTTTTTTTGTTTGTTTCAGAAAGAATTTTTTCACCAGTTTGAGCTACAGATGGGTCTCATGGGATTTGCTTTCAAACATAAGGGAGATATTCAGGCTTTCAGATTTCATTACCACTTTCCTCATTATTGTGTGCCTTGAGGAGCTATAAATAACACATGGCTAATTTGTGAATATGACACGTTCCAGGGGATATGTGTATTTTAATCAGGGAACCTTCTGACATTTGGTAATTGGTTCACAGATTTGTTATATAATTTCATGATTATTAAGTTGCTAGGAGGAAAAAAAAAGCTAAATTTGTTATCCAGAATCTACCCTCATTGGACCCTTGTAGCATCTGTGTTTCTTACAGGTCTAACTACAGATTTTGAGTCAGTGAGAATCTAAACTATTGTTTTTGTTTGTTTGTTTTCTATTTCTTATAGCTTTAGTCCTATAATTAGTAGCTGTGTTCTTTGTGGCATATTTCTTCTAGTCAAAACTTACTTTCTATTTGTGTGTCTATCACTAAAATACTTCCTTTTCATATGTATTTATATTGGTCTGGTAAAAAAAAAATAAAAATCAGTTTTTATGTCAAAGGTATGTATTTGTTGATGGGATTATTTTTACTTGTTTTTAAGAACAAGTTTTGCTGGTATTCAAATTATGATAAGTTGCCTTATATTCTGTGAAACACCCATTGAACATCTGTACAAAATGACCACCTCCTAAAACCATTCTATTTCAAGGTGATGTAAGTTCATTATGTTCATGCTGAATTTCTTCTAATGGTTTGATCTTTTGAATGGAGATGTTGTAGTGCTAAAAGGAGCTTCTCCTTCTCAAGTCCTGGCCAGGAAGCATCAATACAATCTGATTGTTTGTGTTATGGAAATCCACTGATTTTGGTAGAATTACTCAAAATCAGAGTCTACAATTTGTTATTTTTAATGCTGATATCCACATTGAAAATCTTGTCTCTGATGAGGCTGTTGTGACAGTTGCATCCTCCAATGGCCAAAGGGCAGATGGTGCATGAGGCAATCCGTGCCCTGGCACATGTGGGTCCTTGCTCCAGGCAGTGGGTTTCTCCTGTGCCAGACAGCACATTTATTTATGCAGAGTCCACAGGATATGGTCCTCATCTCAGGAGTGAATTTACATCATTTTCAGCACAGATACACTTTTAGGTCTTTTTGCAACATAGACACTTGGTTTCTACCCACAGACAAGTCCAAAGAAATTTCATTAATAAATCAGTCTGACTTTTGTTAGATAAGAAGGCAACATTTACTTATTCAAGCAAATATTGATACTATTACTTTTTATTTATTTATGGTGCCTTTGAGGCTGTCCAGGTAATGACTAATGCAGTGATATTGTGCTGACTTTAGCTGTCCAATGCTATAACAAAGAGCATTTTTTCAGTGACGTGCAGTATTTCTCTGTGTACATGATGTTGGCCATAAAATAGAGACATTCCCATGAGGTAGATTAAGGAACATCTTTGATGTTTCCATTCAAAGAATATTACTTCCATAAGGTGGGCATTAACAAGACAGTAGTGACACATTTTCACGACAAGGTTGCTGACTGAACAGATCATTAGAGAGAAAAGGATCAAAGTTACTACCACACATTCTGTTTCTGTGAGATGTAAGTACGTCACTGACAAAAAAGCGAAAGTAGCAAACATCACGTCAGGCAAAGCCCACTCCTCTTGTCTTCCTCTCCTTCTCATTTGCTTTTAGCAAATCAAACCGTTAGCACTTTGCAAGAGGCATGTTAGAATCTTCCTTTGGGGGTTAGTATGACTCCGATAAGGGATTTATGAATACAATATCAGAATAGCTGATGGCCATTCTTTGCTACTAGTGGTCATGACAAATTACAAAATCAAAAAATTAAGTGTTTAGTCCTTAATGTCTTTCCAGATCTCCTTTGTCTGGAATTGCTTTTTATTTTTTTTTCCTTCCTATAAAGACAAGGCACACATTTAAGATCAAATGTATTTATGAAGCACAGGAAAAAAATATAGGTGGTTCAGCAAAACAGAAAGCTTCTAGGGTTATTTTTCAAAATATTTCTAATAACTCTGTAGTCCCAAGCACAAAATTCCCATCAGTTTAATTGGAAAATGAAGCTGACATAGCATGTAAAACTATGGCTCTTCTTTCACTCCTGTATCTACCGATAGGGATATTCAGTATAAAACCTGGAGCCCAAGGGCATGGGAAGCTAAGTTAGCTCCCAGTAACAAAGTATTCTGCAGGTAAGAGAGGCTCTTACATTGTGATATAATGTCTTTTGAATATGTTGGATTGCCATTACTCACACTCATCTTTAAATGCTGATCAGATTCTTATATATCTGAAAGAAAATGAGGAAGAGCGGCCCTAAGTTAAATGTTATGCAGTAGGGTTGTAAGACATGTAGCCAAAGTGCTTCTCAAACTTTCTACAGATACTCCAACATATTTGAAGCTTTTGACAGTAAAGAATAGGCAAGGGCAACAATGATTGATCCGTGTTTTTAAGAAAAAAATTGAAGCCATATTTCCACCAGAGGCTTTCGACAGACATTGATATATTTATCAAGAAAAAAAAAAAAAAACACAAACAAAACAAACACAAGCACAGCCTTTGCATCACTAACATTGTAGCCTGGTGCCAGAATTTACAGCTGTAATGTAAGATTCATTGCCACTCTCTTTATTTATTGGAAAAATCTCTTGCAGCTGAGCAAAGGCATAAATATAAAATTAAATCACAAAAACTACTCTGAACTAGTGCTAAAGATACTTCTTAAACTCATGGGGCCTGGACAGTATCAAACTAATGCTGGAACACAATTGAGACAAATGGTCTTTATTTAGCCATCCATTATGCCAAACACCACTTTACAGTCAATATGTAAAACCACAGATTATTTGAAAGTATTTGTTATATGAGCACAACTACAGGATTCAAAGAGAGCATGTTCGATGAAGATACATCCATGAATTTCTGTCCTTATGATGTCTCATTTTCATGTCACTGCAAAATTACTTTTATAGTATGTTTTACTAGTGTATATAAAGGAAACTTTATATGTTTGTGAAAAACGGCTTTCTAAACTACTCTAGCCTGCCAGATGATTTTTAAAGTGCATAGATATGAGTATTAATGCCTGAATTATGTTAATACTATTTGTCCTTTTAGGTCAGTATGAAGTTCTGAAGTGTTTACGGTCTGCAAAAGTAGTCACAAGCATACAATAATAGTTATTGAGTATTATGGGTTTATAATATATGTATTTTTAATATTTCCCAATAAAAATGTTCTTAAGAGTGCTAGTTGTAATTGCTGGACAACTTCAGAGCTATGTTATTTCAATTTACTGACTTTATCATAAAAGTCAGTAAAAACTTTACGTAAAACATGCAAATACACCTTCTTGCTGTAGTCCTGATTGGTGCTATATGAATGTCCTGCACATGCTTGTGTGGTTGCACCTTTTGAACAGGTATCACTTTGGGATCACAGGACATGTCAAAGATAACTCTCAGAGCAGAAATGGAATTGACTTTGGATCTGTGGGTGGGGCTTATGTGGGCAAGAGGGTCTGTCCCCAAACCCCTTGAATTCCTGTGTGCAACTCCCTTAGGAAAGCTACTGGAAATGCTGCTGCCCATCATGAGAAGTGTGAACAGGGAAAAAAAACAACTATGTTCTTCAGTCAGCCAATGATGGACTGGGGCCAGCTAGATTTCAGGGATTTTAAAAAAGGGCAAACAAGACTTCTTCTTCTGTGTATATAAATGATATCAACTTCATTTTTTTGAGGCCATGAAGTAAAATTTTCTCTACCACTTTAATAATTATGTTTGAGTACTTAATCTGCTCAGTCCTGAGACAATGGAAGAGCAGATTCTGTAGAGATAGAGATATGCCCTTTCTCAAAAAGTCCCACTTGATTTCTTGAAGCCTTATTCAAGTCCTGCCAGATGCAGACCCCACTGAAATTGAAAGGAAACGTTTGTGCTGACTTCAATGCTTTCTATGTCACATGTGTAATTGCCACTTTACCAAGGACCTGACTATAATTATTCTTACAGTGTCTCTACTTGTGGGAAAGACATCCTTGTGTTACCTTGCAAACTGATGGGGGACTTTTTGCTTTCTGTCTTAATACTTCTTGTGCTAGGACATCTTATGCTTATTTGAAGCATGAAACCATGAGATGAAAATATATTTCAGGGATATTCTGAGTTTTCCTGGAGCATGATGTAGTGTGTGCATTATAAAGAAATGAGGAGAGTATGGTATAAAAAAGATGAGAGCATATATACTAGAAAGAAATGTGGAGAGATGAGACTCATTGTGTAAATGAGAACTTGCATGATGGCTTTATGATCAGTAGAGGTCTTGAACATGGTTGAACAAGAGGAAAACAGGAGAGTGCAGAAAGGTAGCACTGGTGGAAAACAGAGTTATAGATATTCCCTTAATCACTCTTCCATGGGAGGAAGATACATAGAGGAACAGAGCTACTTTCATGTTCTAAAATCCAGGAGAGAGGTCAAAAGACAAAACAGCCCCAAGAGCAATTGGTGCTAATGTGCTATTTTGGATAATGATGGTCTGCATTTCCTATACAGTGATTTTTCATCTCTAGATCTCATAGCTCTTTATCTCAATTTTGCAGATTGCAAAACTGATTAATTACACTAGCAGCATTAGTATAATTAGTGCTGATTATTCTCCAAGCTTTCTCTTCTTTAATCATCTGGGCTCTGAACCTGTAAATTGGAACTAAATCCCTATTTATCAAATAGCATAGATTTTTTCATCTGGAGAGGGTAGATTTTTTTGCTTAAGTTGCTCTACCTTAAACTCAGATATTGTAGAAGATTTTTTTTTTTTTTTTCCTTTGGTAACATTTGATCTCTTGGACACTAAGCATTTTGGAAAGGAAAGGGAAAAAAAAAAGAGCAGCACAATGTGTGCTTCAGTGTGTAGGTGGATTGAAATGTCTGGTTTTATCTCTCTGGGATGCATAACAGTTATCACACAAAGTGAAGGCAAATTGTGCAACTTAAAAATGACAGGGACAAGGGAAAGGCCTTTGTTCTCATCTGCGAGACTTCATGTCAAGACCTTGTGTCACCAATATTTACTTTCAGAGAAAATTGATGAGATTTAACTGGAGACGCCACAGGTTACAGGTCTCTGTTCTGCTTTTCATGCCTCTTGGATTAGCATAGGAGGTGCCTTAATTTTCTTTTTCCTCGTCCCAGCAAAGCAACCTAAGTAGCTGTGAATCCCCAAGATTCCAGAGCTTGCACCACCCACCTCCTACCTCTACCCCTTAACTCAGTATTGAGGAGCTTCTGTTGACTCCTAATAGCAGTAGGTTCTCTAGTTTGCTTTTATTAGGATTTAGTTATATTCTGGTAATTCTTCATTTTTTTTTATTTTGTTGTTTATATAACAACTCATTCTTTATCTACAAATGCAGGAATAAAAGCATGGAGGGCTTACTGAAGACTCAGAAATTGCCTACCATACTACCAGTGTTATTCAGAAACTGTATTTATATGAAAGAATCAGGGAGAGAACTTCAGTGGCCATTCAGGACAAGTTGGAATTTTCTCTAATCAAAAGATGACAGAAGAAAAGAAAACATATGGAAGAAATATGTGAATACTCTAAAACATCTAAAAGATACAATATCTAAAGAAATAAGGAATGTAGAATACTTGTTCATTTTGTGTTCTTTGTATTACGAAAGTGTGGTTATGATGACATATCATACCTTCATAGGAGGGGAAAAAAAAGTGAACCATAGCTGTGATTGAACAATGTAAGGGAAGAAAGCAGCTTGCTTTGTCTCAGATCTTCCAGCAGCGCTAGGAGCTGATAATTCTTAACCTTTCTTTTGGGGCTTTTTTTATTTTCCCTCCTTAAAATGCTGTGAAAGTATTTACTAATTATGATGAATAGTCTTTTTCTAGTTTCAGTTTCTCCTATACAAAAAATCTTTTTCTGGCACACATATCATATAAATGTCTACTTAGCTCAATGATTTACTATTGATTGCTTTCATTAAGGCTATCCTATTACTCATTTGCTTCTAACTCTGGCATGTTTTTTCTGTGTTTAAATTTTTAATGTTCCAAGCTAATATAAAGATTTCAAGGATTTAACGATGGGTGCTCAGACTTAATATATTACCCTAACAGCGGCTGGCCTGCACTAGCACCAGAGCACAGGCAGGTGGTGACAGCTCAGTGAGGAGAGGGCAGGGTTCCCCCGCACCCCTTTATGTCAGTGGGGAAAACATGAGAGTTACATATGCACATAATCAGCCCACAGGAGAAGAACAAACCAGGGATCTGACTTCAGTGCACTGAAACTTAGGAAACAGATAAAGACACCCTTTTGTTTATTTGTTTGTTTGTTTTAATTTATATATAAAAATAGAAACATTTAAAATTGGAATTTAGCAATGTTTTGCTGTAGTCTTTGCTGCTTTGACAAGTTGATAGCAACAGGGAACTTACTTTCAGCTTTTTCCTGCCCCAGTCTGATCATCATTCTCTGGGCAAGTCAGTGTAATTCTCCAACATACATAAGACACCAACTCCCAGCATTTTACCCATTGCATTGTTTTTTTTTTTCTTTACTCAAAATGAAAAGAAACAAGGAGAATAAAACAGTCATACATCCTGGTCCAGTCCTGAACTGCTCGTTAGGTAAACAACTTGCTGGAGATCTTTAATTGTTGATTATAATTTATTGGAATACGAAACATTTCAGACTGTGCCAAAACCATTTCTTCTAGTTTATTAGAGCTAGATTGTAAGTAATTTTCTGCTACACAGAAGCGGTTGAGGACCTAGGGAGCAGGAGGAAGAGATGCTGGGTTGAAACAGTGGACTGTGGGAGCTTGTCCTCTGTTTCCCGTTGTTCCCCACAAGTGTAGATTTACACTCTCTGATTCTTGTTCCAGTTCCAAACAGGTTTTTGACAGGGTTTTGAGGGATTCCTGTGACCCCTGGCATCTCCACAAACTTCTGTCCACAGACATAGTACTGTGAATCAGCTGCTGGCCTTATCTTGTTCAACTATGCATTTCAAATGTATTTCAACTTTGTTTAAATTAGATAGTTATTACCATGTTTCTATCATTTCAGATGCACTTAGTCTTTTTCCTTTATGTGAGAATTATGCATATATATATATATGTATATGTCTATGTATATAGAGAGATATGTATCTTTATACATTGATTCACCTCAGATTTGGCATTTCAGTATTCTATAGGTTATGTATTTAAATTGCATTAATAAAATGTTGAAGTTTAGTTTCAGTGATATTACTGAGAAGGATATGGTGCAGTAATTGTAATGTATGATATTTAGCAGCATTCACTGGAGATTTAGCATGTATGAATTTTTATTAGAAAAGTAATACTTGCCTGGCAAACATGGTTATAGTGAGAAGGGAAAATTAATCTCTGGATTTACAGGATTTTTTTTTTAAAGGGAAAGTGTTTGTGTTGCCATTTCAAGTTGTGCTGAGTCCACGCTTGTCCTCATCCAGTTGTTTGTACTTTATGTGCCATCAACCAAATTCTTTGTTTCTCACTTTAAATAGGCACAGGAAATTCATGGTCCTCCTTCAGATTTGGTTATGTTTTTCTTCAGGTATGGTTTGAAAATTTGAAGAAATTTTAGGTATAGTTATTTTCTTCAAGTCTTCCGAATCAAAGTTGTTAGTGTACTTAACATCCTCTAGTGGATGAAGAGGTTGGAGAAAGTCAGATTGCTGTTGAGGACAACGACATGTACTGTGTGTCAAGCTAATATAATTTTTTCCAGAGTTGATGGCTTTTTAGTCTCAGTTTTTAAAGTTCCTTTGTCTACATCTGTAGGGGAACTCAGCAGTATCTAACTGATATGTTGTGCACTACTTGCAACTCAGAAGGTGTTTGTTATTGTTGTACATAAAAAGAGACTTGACACTGAAGAGTCACAGAAATGAATATTTTTTCTATGTACGCTGGATCAATATTCACAGTGTGGTGATCTACAATACATGTCATATATTAAAACCAAAAACAGAAAATTGGACCTAAATTACACACTTATAATACTTTCAACCTGACCCAGTCCCTAACTTCTTGTGTCATTTCATTTGGCATTTGGGACTTTGTACAAGTGCCAAAGAACCAAAGAACTCTGTACAAGTAGCAAATTGTCCATTTCTGTATAATGCGCTAAATCACACATATTGAATGTGATCTGACAGTCTTGTGTGTTCATCCTATCTCTTCACTGAATTTAAGCAGCAGAATGCTGTTGTATATAGGCACAGTTGTTACCTCTGTATTGATCTCTGCAGGCTGATGGCACTTGAGTGGGAAGAAATTAGAAGGGAAACAGGATGTTCTTCAGTATCATTTGTGAAGTGGAAGCACAGGTGGAGTAATGGCAGAAATAATACTCTTAACAGCCTAAGAAAAGGGCAAAAATAAGGAAACTATTGATTCTTTTTAACATAGTTAGAATCAGGGTTGTATCACAATCACTTCCTTTAGAGAAATGACCCATACTCCTCCCCTCCAATCCTGTCATTTTTATAATGAATTTTTATCAGATATCCTATTTTCTGTAAATCATCTGTAATAATATAGCACAAATTTCTGAACAGGCAACAGTCTTCTCAGTAAGAAGGTTTGTTAAATTCTTTATTTTGTCTTGAAAAATAACATTAGGCAGTTAAGTCAGAATTGTAAGAAAAGAAGTGATATTTAAAATAAGATTGGGGTAAAAAAAAAGTGTTATTTGAATTCCCTATTTCAATTTTCTTCTTTGTCAGACAAAGTATTCATCTTAAATGTATGTTTAAATCTTTCTCCTCTTTTCCAGTCTGAACAATCCCAGCTCTCACAGCCTCTCCTCATCTAAGACATTCTCAAGTCCTTTGATCATCTTGGTTCTCCACCACTGGACTTGCTCCAGTATGTCTAGGTTTCTTTTGTAGTTGGTTACCAATATTAGATTTGGAGCCGTTACTCTGGGGAATAATCACCTCTCTTAACCTGCTGGTGATACTTTGCTTAACACAGCCAAACCTTCATTCTGGCAAGAGCACATTACTGATTTGTGTTCAACTTTGTGTTTACCAAGACTCCTAGGTCCTTTACAGCAGAGCTACAGAAGAAGTCCTGACATCTATATCAGATGTAACCAGATGAGGATGATGTTGTTACTCTGCCTGTGATTAACAGTTTTTGAATTCCTTTTCCTCTACTGCGATGTTTAAGAGGCTGACTGAAGTTTAGTAGTTTTCCCATTTATATAGGGAGTGAGGGGCTGAAGCAAGAGAGGTTGTTAGCATTTAATACCTTTGACTGTTTTTCTTCTATTTGGTGAAATTTTTTTGCTCATCTACTGAATCTTCATTTTTCACTCCTTTTGGGATAGACATCAGACAGTGTGAACTGTTCTGCTCATAATAACAGCATAAACAATAGCAGAGGAAAGGATAGCACTGGAAAGAATGACATCAGAGGGATTTATTGATTTATTTTCAACTTACAGCTTTTAAATCATTTTTTACAGTTCCCCAAATAATTCTGACTTCATATACATATAAATAATCACAAAGTATGCAATGGTTTGCCAAAGATGGTCCTATTTTTAAAATAGTGTATAATTCAAAGAGAAAACACTGAAACAGGATCAGACATAAATTTTTAAAGCTTTGTGCTATACATTGTTATTTTTGCAGTAAATTAAAGAGGCTTCTGGCTGAACTGAACTTTCACCTATACACTAGATCAGTACTTCTGATTAGTTTCAGTGTGAATAACAAAAGTTACTTTTTCACATGAATTGCTTATGTATCAGCTCAAATTGGCTGTTTGTCATGCATTTATTACAATGAATACTTGGTGACACATGAAAACATACTGCATTCTCTCAGTGCCTTATAGCATTTCATTATTTCAAAATTTTTAATTCTCTTTGCAATGAGAATTCTGCAATTGATGAATTCCACTTGGTTTTGTAATTGCCATGGCATCAAATGCTTCTTTCCCTCAAGCTACTGAAGGTATGTTTATTCTTTAACAAAGTAGAGAAACTGGAAAAACTAAACAACAGACACAATTTTCCTTGAACTTTGCTCTGGTCTCACATCTTTTACTCTACTCATGTTTCAAAGGGTTAAAACAATTGTTTTATCTATACGATTCCTGTTCCAAAGGGTAATATTTAGGTTGGATATATCAATCCAAGCACTCAAAGAATAAAATAGATAAGAAAGATATGAGGATGTGGTTACTGAGCAAATGTATACATTCTGGATAATGGTTCAAATACCACAGTAGGATTCAAGGTCCCAGAGTATCAAAATATAAACCATGCCACTTAGATTAAAATCTCTATTTGAGCATCAAATTAAATTTTATTCTAGGCTTCTCTAGGATTCAGGCTTATGTTAAATGTTTTACTGAACTGATACTGAGAACAGTGACATAGGGAATTGCTGCTGATGAATTGTAATATCGTTGACAGGACACACTGAAAAGACGCAATATTCTTGGAGTAGATGAGCCAGGACAGCCAATTTATATAACAAAATGAAGGACCTCTAAGATCTTGTGCAACACACACAGTTTTGTGTAACTGGAACCGCAGATTTTTTGTCCTCGTATGTAAAGAAGCATGTAAGGTTCTAGAAAATATTTGCCTTTGAGCAGCAAATCCCCAATATGAGAGAACAGTGATTCTGTGTAGTTCTTGTTCCTGAATATTTCAGCAGTGGTTGTCTGACCTTTTTTCCAAATTGTTTTAGGGATACTCATGCAATATTTTAATCAATTTTTCCTTTGCCTGGTTTTGTTGCTCTTTGTTTGGTTTGGGGAGGTGCTAGAAAGGCGGAGAGAGATCTACTTTCTCAAACTAACCTTTAGGTCCCCAAACTAAGTAATTATCACTGCTTTAAACTATTTCTAAGTGGATTTGACCTTAAGGTTTACTCACACCAAAGAGGAAAGAGTTGAAAATATGAATGAAGTAATGAGTAAACCACTGTTCCAGGAAAGCTATCTTTCATCATTTTTAATTTAAACAGATTTGTCAGACATGAACTTTACAAAATAGACACGGTGGATCAAATCAAGGGGAAGTAATCTCCAGATACAAAGGGCAATGCAGGCAGAAAAGTGACCTCTGTATGTGTGTGAGAGAAAGGTTGGACAAAGATCACTAGTCCAAAAAGCCAAAATTAGCAAGAGAAGCAATGTCATGCCAGGAGATTATAGTGGTTAAAATAATACATAATTTCCATTGATGGCTTCTTATGTTGGAATTAAGATGATTATAGATATTTACTGGATAGACTTAAGTGCAGCTCTTGAGAGAAGTGGTAGCTTAGTGGCCTGCTCTCTGCTTCATCAAGTTTTTTAGTTCTCAGGTGGATTTCTACAGTATCTCTAAGCAATCTAACCAGAGTAGAAGAGGAAAAGAAAGCCATCTCTTAACTTCCTTCTTACTTACATCCACCATTCCCTGTGGAAAAATAAGGATGTTTTCTTCCTTCATGCTGTCTATGAATGTGTTACCTGATGTTTATTGAAAATGTTTTTTCCCCATCTAGTCTATTCTACAGGACTTCAGGGTGATAGCTAGTTCTCACATGGGACTAAGAGCTGGATCTGGAACCTGAAGCACTTGTGGGTTGTCATATTAGGCAGAGTTGTGCTTCTGTCCCACAGTGCAGATGTGATGTGCCAGTTGCCCAGTTGTATCGTGTGTGAGAACCGCAGCAGAAAATGCTATAATTCATGAAGGAGTTGATAAGGATGATAACTAATGTGAGGTGCCAACTAGTTTTTAGCTGTTGTAAAATAGGGTGTAGGGTGAATACAAAGACTGAGAAGTGCCATCTGTATGCATCTCTTATTTTAGCAATGCTGAAACCCGCAAGTATGTGTTTGGAACCATTATGTCCTTACAGATGTCAGTGCACTTGTCTCTCAGAGGTGTGTTCCTAGACATAATGTACAACTGGTTCTTACTTTTGCAAAAGGACTAGAGTAATTTCAGATACTGATCTTCATTATTTGGCCTCTGATCTTTTTATTCATCAGTTGCTACAAGTCTCAGAACCTGGAAGAACTGAGTCATCTATAAAAATACAAATAGGGAAAAGTTGGTTTTAAAAATCACCATTTTCTTGTCCATTAGGCATATAAAATCAACATATCTATAGAAATGCAAACAACATACATATGAGGACAAGCTGAAATTTAGCATTTTCTGGCAAATTACATTTATCGTTCAGCATCCGCATACTGTCTCATCAACACATCTGGGCACTGCTATTTTTGAAAAGCTTATTTTATCACTTGTTGAATGTTTTTCCCCTCAAAAAGTGTTTCTTAGCTTGACAGACTTGTATTTGAAATAAAGGAAGCACTCCACACTGCCATGCATGCCATGTAATGAGCCACATATTTTCTGTATGAAAACTTCGAACACATAAAAACAAACCTTTTCATTAGTTGACATATGAACTTGTATTAACTAATAGATGTACATTTTTAACTCTTTGTAGACATCTTACTGCCATCGCCTTTTGTCCCGTATTACAAACAGGATTTAAGGTAGACAGTGAATGTAAATTTATATTTAGTATTGAATTAATCATAGCCAAAATTATGCGGTGTCCATGATGCAATGAGTGATGTCCTGATGTAGAGTTTGGCCCTACTGAGTTTTTTCTTTTATTAACTTTCTGATAGGAAATTTGATCACCACAATTCAGTTATTGACGTGGCCTGGCTCCAGCATGGGGGCTTCTCCAAAAGTAATGCCTCCTATTTTATTATGTTGGCTCATGACATCAGAGGCAGATGGTGGTAGTGTGGCAGTAAAGGTTGAAACTCCTCACCAGTATTCCATTGCATTTTGTTGCTGAGCGATAGGTGGCAGCAAAGAGGCAGTCTGATGTGGAAGTGTGTATGAAGCAAAAGGGGGAATCAAATTCTGTCAATCAACATGCCCACTACCACCAGCCTAAAAACTGTCTAGAACAAGAAAAGCATGTGAGTCACAGGGCTGACACCTGAGTACTGATGATTTTCTGATCCAACTGTTCAAGCTTCCAGTTTCTTTTGCTGTTTTTATTTTTTTCACTGACAAATGTACTCTGAGCTCGTGACTGTTCCATTAGTGAAAACAAAATTGAACAGATCTGGTATTTCTTACCTTTCTTAAGAAAAATACTGGCAGGTAAGAAGCAAAACACACACACACAAAAAAAGAGAAACACCCAAACAAACTAATTAAACTTACCTGAAATTTAAGGAAAATTGTAGTAGTATGTATGTATCACCACATACTGAGGTTGCATATAAAATATGCTAGAAATTAATAAAGGAGATTTCACATTTAGGAAAAATTACATAGTTATACAGTACACACATTTCATTTCATGTTGTTCTTGTAATTAGCTGCTTTGTTCCTGATAATAACTTCCTTTTCCTTTTTACAGATGTTCATATATCTTTAATCAGCCAATGTACATATTTGTCTTACAGACAAATGCATTTTGTGTTATGTACTGCATCACTGAAGCTTCCAAAAATTAATTTCTATATCTAGTCTTCATAGATCAACAGAACACCTCTGTAAATCTCCGTGCCCTAGAAAGCTTTTTTCTTTTCTTTTTTTTTTCTTTCTTTTTTTTTTTTTTTTTTTACTAGAGTTAAATTCTCATTCTGATGTTCTGTAATCAGCTCTGTCAGAAACACTGTGGATATTTATTTCTTTAAAACATTAGCCTGCTAAAAATTCAAACCGCTAATTATAAGCATGAGAAAGGGAATCTGCATATTATATTTAAAATCATTAAGAGATTGATGAGTGGAAAAATCCTGTCAGATTAATTTCTTTACAACAGCCTGTGCAATTAAGCAATGAATGAATACTTGTAAAAATGTTATTCCTTATTCTCTTACACTAACTTGAGATTGATTCCAGCTTATGAAACTATATTTTCCTCTCCTTTAATGGCATGTACACATGGGTCAATTATAAGAAAAATAGACACAAGGCTTGAAGTACGTGAAGACAGGATCTGATGTGTGTTTTCTGGCTGCCTTTTGTTCTAGCAGTGAATGAAGCAGAAGTAAGAAGGAGCAAATATCGGTTTTGTACAGATGTATACACCTCTGCATTTACCATGGTAAATCATTCACCTGGTAAGGTTGAAGTAGGTACCTGGAGAAGAATGAAAATCCTTTAATCAACAGTGCTAGGGTTTTCTCTGTTTGGCCATCTGCCAATGAAACTTCATTTTGTTTGAATACATCTGACCACATCGCAGTATCTGATCTGAAGGAGGTAATTCAAACTTTATTTTGTACCATTTGCAGCATAACTTGGTGCCTTGCTTACTTAATTATGATCTGCATTAATACTCTGGGATTTTTCAGAAAGTCTAACCTAATTTTACTTCACTAGGATCTAATTCTTCTTTGTTTTTTTCTCAACCAAAGAAGTAGATAATTGTTTCCTTCTTTCTTTAGCTAGGCATTATATATGCTTGCATATCGTATGCCTTCCTCACTGTTTACTAATCTGAATTACATGACTCCAGGGGTCCCCAGAGACTTTCAAGGCAAGGCTGGAGAAGGCCCTCAGCAACCTGATCTAGCTGTGGTGTCCCTGTTCATTGCAGGGGAGCTGAACTAGACAGCCTTCAGAGGTCCCTTCCTATTCTAAGGATTCTATGCAAGACTGGCATCCAAAATAGGCTCTAAATGACAAACAAATACAAGTAGGGACTTAACATCCAGAATGGGCCAAATGATACTGAATTTAGACAGCAAATGCACAAAATTATATCTGTCTGGGAACATCCCTCTGATCTGGAAGTACCTGGAAGCTGGAATAGTACTTCGGGGATCTATCATATGTTTGCTCTGTTCTTACTTGTCTTTTGACAGACATCTTCTTGCACCTGCTGCTGGAGGCAGACTTGACATACCTGACCAAGTACTGTTTGGCATTTGTATATTTTTAGCTTGCATTCAAAAGAGGATATCACCCATTACCCTCCATCATTCCTCTCCTTGATTTACTTCAGTGACTATTTTGGAATAACTGTAATGCCGATTCTGGGTTAAATCAAATGGGAATATTTTAACTATATGAAATTGCCATGCTCATTTTACCTCAGCATTCTCAACGTTCTCTGGAACTTTTTCTAGCACGTCCCACACTTATCCAGCTCCTTTTAGCCTTGGAAAGGTATGAGTAAAATAGCTGAAGGTCATATGGCTACTACCCATGCATAGCTAATCCTTTATCAGAACAGAAGTGAATTGCAAAGAAGATTAAAATCTTATGCTTAGAAATGTTCTGATGGTAGCCAATCTGGAAACAACCAGAACTGAGTGAAATATCTGCAGTGAGATGAAGATGATTATCTCTTTGCTTACTTACTCTGAACTGGTGGAAGTACTGTATGCTAAAAGCATTATTCAAATCAGTGTTAATTTAATCTAATCTGATATGTAGGTGTGATCTGTCCTCTCTGTCTAGAGTCTAAGGAGACTAACAAAACATCTATTAGTCTAAAACTGGCACAGTCAGAACCAGGTTTATTATGGCTTACATAAGGCTTACTTTTTTTGGGTAGTATAAATATTCCAGCCTCACGGGGTCCACCGTTTGTGCATTTTATCTTCTGAGTGCACTGAAGTGATATTCTGACCCTCAAAATAGCTAACAGTCATTCCAGTTTGACTCTGCATGGAATTAAAACTAAGGAGATACATTTATTTTAGGAGAAAAAAATGAGTAGATCAACCATGACAGCTGTAAAACAAACAGCAAATGGTAGAATGGCCAACAGACTGTTCATCATCTTAAAATAAATGAATGAATGATTAAATAAATAAATAAAAGGTCTCTCATCATCTAAAAAGGCTAAGATCAAGGGAACTGCAGCCTAGCCAGCCTCACTTCGGGCTCAAGGAAATTATGAAGTGAGTCATCTGTGAACATACTACTGGGCACATGAAAGAGAAGGTGGATGGGAAGAGGCAGCATGGATTTAGCAAGGGTAAATCTTGCCTGACCTTGATATTTCTATGATGAAATGACTGGATTAGTTGGCAAAGGAGGGTAGTGAATGTCATTTACCTCATCTTTAGCAAGACTAAACTGAAATGTAGTGCCAGAAAGTTGCAAGAACTTCTTAAGAAAGAAAGTTTTAGTGAAGTTCATCTCTGCTAAGCCATTGTGAGGAAAAAATCCAGCAGTACAATATACAGGTCTAGGAATCCAAAAGCAAGTATAAACCATCTCTCTTAATCTAATAGAGAAACATTTGTGTGCTTTATGAAATTGCCCTGTATAGTTCGTGGCGGGATTAAGTCCTTTTATTTGGTCATTGTTACCATAATCATGTCAGTTGCACAAATTCAGTGGTGATCTAGAAAAATCTGAGTCAGCTCTATTTGTGTGTCTATGTGTAAAAGTATGTGCATATATAAAAATATGTATACATCTGTGATGCACGTATTGTTCAGTAATGAATTGGTGTTACAAGCAATAAAAAGCAGCACTGGCTGAGACCAATGTAATGTCTTCCGGTAGTTTCAGCTGCTGATTAAGAAAAAGATAAATGTCAATTTCCTAGGCATAATTGATGGTGTTGACAATCATTAATTTGCTTTAGTAAGCCTGAAGAATTGAAGCCATGTAGCTAATATGAGTTCTAGCATTTCTTTCAATTTTTTGAGAAAGACATGCTAATTGTACACGTCCATTTTGGTGGTGACTAGATACTGTTGTGATAGATTCTTCAGAAGTGCTGAGAGAGAGATAAAGTTAGGCTAAACTGATGTATTTCATATTATGAGCAGCTGTATGAGCCCTAAATACCATACCCAAGTGATTAATTTCTGAATGGTGGTGAAAAGAGAGGGGGTGCTTAAATAAATCAATGGTGATTTTAATAAACTGGGAGCTTCTAGGTATTAAATCTGTCTGCATCTGATCTGAATTGCAATTACCTGTCAAAAATTCATCCATCACTGCAAGTTGCAGACAAACTTTCTGGCAGCAGATGTTTCAGGAAAGCTATTTCATATGGGAAATATACCGTTTGTTGTATAGCATTCCCAAGAATAAAAAAGCAAAGTAGAAACCATTTCATGGATAACAACAATAACTTCTGTGTCATAGCTAAGCCTTATTTATTGGTGAATATAATATGTAAATGTGAATTTCCAACATAAATCAGTCAGTAAAAGACTACTTATAATTCAAATGATCTCAAATAGATGTAGTAATTAATTCAGTATTTGAGTACTTGTGAAAGCTATAGTATTTCTAACAACTTTAAATTCATTATCGAATACTGTCTGTGAGGCTATAAGACCATTACCTGCATTTCAGAAAAAAGTATTATGCATCAGCCACACTACAGGAACTGTTTGAAGAGCTAGACAGCCTACAAAATGGTATTCTACTCTCAGATATATGTTGGAAGCTTCTCCAAAAATAATGCCTCCTATTTATGTCTGAGGAAACTATAACAAAAAGAGAAAGGGATGAATGAGAATTGAATGAAGGATTGAATTCAAAATATCTAATTTTAGTTTCTCATTTACACCTGCTCCGTCATTTGATACATGGTTGGTTCCTTCTCATATAGCAAGAAGGCAACATAATGAACATTTCTTCGCAGCCATCAGTGAAATTGTCATATAACACTGCTATTTCTCATCTGAACATGCACCTTGAAAATGACCTCTGAAGACAGGTTGGACATGTGATTAGAAGATTAAGGTCCCAGCCAAATGATAGACCGAGAGCTGTTCCACTGTCATCTCTAGCAAAATCCTTCATTCTGCTTGCCAATTATAATAGCAGAATGTATCATTCTTTTCAATTTTCATTATATCAGGAATTTACTTCGTACAGTTTCTTTGTTTGTATAGTATTTTAAAATCACATTCCACTAAACATTGTTTCTAACATAATTGAAAACAATTCACTTATCAAGTAACCGCTGACGGATGGATCCATTTTTATCTTATATATGATGTGCTGGGCTTCTTATTTTGTCACCTCTGTCTGGTGTTTGGGAATTCATCTTTTATATTAGTAGCTCAGAAAGTATCAGCTTGATACACTCTATCAAGTGTGTTAATTTGAGCTCTACTCTCATCATCCTATAAAACTGACAGCTACCAAACATTTGGAGAAAACATCTTGGTTTGTCATTTATGCTGCAATATGTCATTTTTTGGAACTCATGAAAGAGAATGAATGCATAAATTCTTGTGGCCTCTTCCAAATCACTTTGAAAGTAATGGAAGGACTGTTAGTTCAATAAATTGTAAGCCAGTATATGAATGCCTTAAAGAGACTAACAGCTTAATATATAATGGAGATTAGGTATTTTCACAATGCAGTTTGGTCAGAAACACATTTTACAACTCTGCCAACTTCCTTTTTTATTCCCATGGTCCATATTTCTTTGTCAGTACATAATGTCACTGCGCTACGTATTTTATGTATAAAAATGCTATTAAGAATGCATTTACATATTGTATGTTCATTAGTCTCCTTTATTTCACTCTTACTAATTTATGCAGTATTAGCTGTAGGTACTTTGTGCAAATCACTTCTCAGGCCTGTAACAAAAGCTTGTGTCTTCTCCAAAGGGTTTACTGCCTTAGCACTGGTCTTTCTTACCATCTGTTAGTTCCCCTCTGCCAAATACACAGAGGAAAACCAAAATATGGGAAGCAAATGGTCATCTGCATTTAACAGTGTAATACATGGGTGCTTGAACTGGCACTGAGCACTAATCAGAGGAGAGAGTCCATTTCCGGATAGTTAATGAGAAGTAGTTAGTAGAGTGTAAATTACAGTGAACCTTGAAAGTAAAGACAAATAATATTTTTAATGCAGTAGAGAAGCTGGAGCCAGCAAGGGGAAAAATAGAGAGGCAAATGGCATGGAAAATAATCCTGGCAGGAAGCTTCATAATGAGCAAATGGGGAAAGATAATTCATATCAAGCCCCAAGCCCAGCAATAGCTAAGACTGGAGGGTGCAAGCATAAAACTCATCCTTTTCCTCTCTCTGGTTTAGGGATCTCAAAAGGATAACTACCAGGTTTAAGAGCAGCTGGAGGAGCGAATGCTTCATTCTGTTCGTTCTGAAGATGAAAACCAGGTGGCATGGAGTGCACTAAAGCAACCACCAGCAGTGCTCTGAAGAGCAGCATAGCATCGGTGTGAGGTCAGACGTTGGGGCACGATTTTCTGGGGCTTCATATCCACGAGATGGTGCCACAGCATCACTGGATGGGCAGAGGAAACAGCTTTGAGGTGAAGTGGTATGGCATACAGATGAACGCTTTCTTCTTGTCCTGATGGGTTACTTGACTCCTTGTGCTAATGGTAAAGGTACAATCAGAACCTATTTTGTTATCAGCCTTAACTGTGTTGCTCTAGACTGTTTATTGGAGAAAAAAATACAGCTTACCGTGGGGAGAGCAAGGTACCAGTGCCAGTCAAACAATGCCAAGCTCCTTGATTAGAAGCAAACTGTTGGAAAGTGGAATTCTTCCCATTTTTATTTTTTTTTTCAATTTAATTTTGCAATGGAAAGGTTATTGAAAAAAGCTGTTACAGCTACTTTGATCATGCATTCCTACAGCTTTAAAAATTAAATTTATTCTAAGTACAGACCACACACATTTCAGGCTTGTATATATAATATATTTCAACATTGCTGAAACACCTTTGCTCTCAGCACATAAATATCATGATAGGGAATTATAAAAGCCCACTAGAAGAAGGGCAAGAGGTATAAAACATAAAATAACTTCATTAAAATTGTTTTTTCTAAGATTGACAAAATAAAGAGTACAACCTCTTGAACCATTTTCCTGAAAGAAGTGACCAGGTATTTTAGAGGCATTTTTCATTCTTATTACTAACATTTTATCAGAAGAATGCAACATGTATCATGCAGTAACTATGAAGGCATTCAGGGTCTTTTCTATTATGACCATGAACGTTTATTTGTGGGATAAAATTGCCCATAAACAGCAAAGTCTCTTACTATCATATATATATGCCTGCTTCTGTTAGCTCTTGCTTTGCCCATGACTACTGTAATGCAGTACTGACTGTAGGTGCATCAAATATAATCAAAATTATCATAGATCCAATACTGCATGACCATGTTTCTGTCATTCTTCATTGTGTACTGTGAACTTTCTTTTATTAAAGAGAACAAGTATGAAACTGGAGTCACCCAAAGGAATTGCAGCTACCTCCCTAAACTATCTGTTGATATCTAAAGAAAGCAATTTAATCCAGCAGTTCTTAACCCATTCAATAGAAAGACAAAAAAATTCAGTTTTTCACGACACTAGCCTTGAAGTCAACTTAAAGATAAATAATGTTCTTTGCTGGTTTACATTAGGGATCAGTGGTCTTTGTTCTGAATAACACTGTAAATAAATTAAGCAAAAGGAGGCACACCTTTTAGCACTTTTTCAGGGTCTTGGATTATAATTTTTATATTTGTTTTTTCTATCCAGCATTAGGCAGCAGTAACGATGTTTAAGTAGTGCAGGGGACAAAATATAATTTTTTTTCAGGAAACATTTCTTTACCTTTTCCCTTCCCCTAATCTAAACATGGACATTTTTCTTAATGATGTCAGAATTTTGAGACTGATGCTGAGACTCAACTTGAACTTTTTAGTTCTCCATAGGAGATCCATCACATATTCTGTGATGAGAAATCCCATTCATACCAATCACTGTGTTACTGATGCAAGCAGAGCTCAATGAATGATTCCTTTCATTCCAAACACTTCCAAACCTTTGTCTGAGATAGTGTTCTTTTTTTCATAATTTTCCTTGTTTCCTTCCTTTTTACTCTTTTTTTTTTTTTTTTTTTTTTTTTTTTTTTTGAATTATCTCGGTTTTGCTTTGCATTATGGCTTTTAATATTAACACCTGAGCACAAAAAATCAAAAATTAAGATACCGTTCCACTTGACTTAAAGCATTATGCTGAGCTGTTGAAATAGTCCGACTAGTGCCAGCTGCAGAAATTAGGTGAAGATAATTTTGCATTATATAAAAGATTTCAAAACTAATTGCATTCATTTTTCAGTTAGGGAACTGTAGTATTTGGTACTTCCAGTTTCTTTGAGCTTAAGCTGTTCTTACTGGACATGAGTCATACAGAGAAGTCAAGCAGCTAAAAAAACCTAAGTAATAAAATAAATTAAAAAAAAAAAAACAAAAAAAAAAAACTTCAGCAGCCTACTTGGAAACGGAAAACAGAATATTGTTTAGTTTTATAGCAGATGAAGAGAACTGGTTTCATGGTCTCTGAATATATATAGCTATGATTTAGCAGAGCAAGGCAATAACTAGCCGTGACTGTAGAAAAGAATATTTATGAGACATATTTTCCTGGCTTTTTTAAAATTGAAACGGTGTCATTTCCACTGTAAACTTTTTCCTTATCTATCCAGCAGCCTGTCTTTTTTCTTGCACTATTTCAAGTCCACAGTTAGAAACCTGCAATGCTGAATCCCTCACATTCCCAGGAGAGATTTGTACAAGATGGAGGGTAAATGGGTATTAATTCTGCTTTTGTTTTCATGTTCTGTGGCAACCAGTGCCAGACCAGGTCTCCAGACCAGATGACAACCAGGCTGGGAAATCCACTGGGTTTCTGCCAAAACCTGATCAAAATGATAGGACCCTTGTATGGATGCCATGTTTGTAACTAGCAGACTCTGGCAGGGCATGGCTTTAGAGGGGCACAGTACTGATATTGCCTTCTCCAAAGTAAGGTGCACTAAGAGGTTTTGTTAGTTGTTTTCATAAAGGAACCACTTGCAGGAAATTTCTGCCCAGATGCACGAAGTAAGTCAACCTGAATTCCACAGACCTTTGTACCGACAGGGTTAATTTTACTTCTCTTTTGAAAATGCCTGTAAATACATCCAGAAAATTTTCCTATGAAGTCTTCAATGGGAAAAAAAAAAAAAATAGCTTAGAGATCCAAATCTTAAAGTGTGCTCAGGCTTAGAAGTTTCTATCTGTTTGGATAAGATATTTTCATTTCTGTTCCCAAGCAATGGCTGGCATCAGGCTTTTGCCTAATACAGCTTAAATCATATATTGACATGCTCCCTCTCCAGATCTTTAGCCCATAGCTGCTGTTGGTGAATTCACAAATTCATCTGCAGCAAAAGGACAGTGAGAAGCAGTAGGGGACTATGTTGTAGTTAGCAGACTTGAGATGGCAAAATGGACTTTTACTAAACGTAAATGTAGTGTTGGCCAACAGAGTACAGAAATAAGCTACTACTACTCTTAGATGTCAAAGTGTTTTCCTCATAGTGATGTGGGGGTTTTGTTGTTTGTTTGTTTGCTTGTTCTGTCTTCAAAGAATAACTGGCAAAGATATTCTGAATTCTGAAATACTGAAAATATGAATTTCTACATTAATTTCATATATATATATATGTATAAAGATGAGAGACTCATACTGTACTCTGACAGATACAGTCTTGCAGCAATCATTTCCAACATCTGCCTGGTCTGATGGGCCACAGAAATTAAAGTTAGCAAGATTTTTTTTCACTATAATCAAAGTCATAGAAAATTAAATATGTGAGATTTAAAAGAAAGAAACACATGACTGTCATATGTCACCTCATAGATGGTAGTGTGTCTTGGGGTTACAGTTACATGGCGATCTCTGATCTGTTCTTGTAACAATGAGCTGTGAAATAATATTGAAATAGCTTTAAAATTCCTACAGCAATGCACCTATATAGAGAAAAATGACTTTAAATGCACCTTTAAGCAACTGTGTAAATCTCTAAACTAAGAAGTTATTCATATGAAATTATAATGAAGCTCTGAACACAAACAGAAATTTGAAAACTGCAGCTTTTGGCTGCCTTTCAAAAAAGGCATTTTATTTTCACTCTACATCTACTAATCCAGAATGAAAATACAAGTGAAATCGAAGGGTAACTATTGTGTCCTGTATTGACTGTGCAAGTTATTTTACATAGTTCTGGGAACACACAAGTTTTTCATGCTTTCATTTATAAAAATATTGCATCATTAGGTGTCTGGGGTAGATACTAATAATAATATGAGAGACAGCTCTTTACCTTGTATTTTCAAGAAAACATGCTGCAGTGGCAAGACTGTTCCGTGTAAATGGTGCCCTCACATAATTTTAACATTTCCCTTCAGTTCTGTCTTCATTCCCTTTCGCTTTATTGCCTGATTTTTATCGACTCATTTTAATTTTAAAATCCCCAAGGTGAGGTCTTTATGTTCCTGCTCATCTAAAAAGCATCGTGAAGCCTACAGGGATAAATACGTATCATTCATGATTAATGCTTAACAAGGTGCCTTGCAGTTCTTGGCCTTAGTATTGACTGTTGGCTTACACATGCACCAGCCAAGAAGGTGGCATTAAAAATCATTTTTTCTTAGACCTCGGTGTGGTACCGTACGTGATTTGTGTAAAATAGTGGTGTGGGGTTATGTTTGTTTTCAACCAAGGATTCTGTCTTTGCTAGAATGTAGCATGAATTGTTGTGTGGTTAATTCACATTAGAGAGATTATATTTTACAACCATAATGGTCAGAAGCTTAAATTATTTCAAGCAAAACTCTAATATCTTGGATTATGTTTTTCCTATTTCTTTGCTTTCTTGAAAGTTCTCTTTACTTTAGTAGAGATGTAGTTTCACACTATTAGATTGTGCCTCTTGTGCTTCCTGAAGTTCTGTTCCTTAGCAAATACGTGAAACACATAAGCAGTGAATGTGCCACTAAAATACATTAAATGTTAATCCATCATTTGTAATCATTAATAGTTTTTATTCTAAGCGTCCTAGAGTACATCACAGATAAAGGGTCAATTTCTTCATCTCTCATTTGCACTGATTGATATCTCAACATGCAGATATTTCAAAGTTGAATGCAATTACTTATTAACTTCCCTGTGTAAAAGCTAATTATTTTATAGTAGTATTTCTTTTTAGCTTCTTGTAAATTATAAATATGCTTGCCAAGAGTTCACTGGTTGAAATAGGGAAACAACACCAGCAACAAAGAGAAAAAACAAGCAAACAACAAAAACTACCATAATTCTGAACACAAATATTGAAAATCTTCCCATTTATTTTAGGTATGAGTCATTCTTGGGCCTTGGCTGACTAAATCAGTGAGGAAAAAAAAAAAAACAAAAACAAAAAACACATAACAGTTTTAGTAGGTGATTCTTGCTGTTTTTGTTGTTGTTGTTGTTTGTTTGTTGGTTTGGGGTTGGGTTTTTTTTGATCATAGGAGAGGTGTAGTCCTTTTTGACTTTGAGATCCAGACAAAATTTGCAGATATTGGGCAAAACATTTGGATGGGCGATGCAAAGCATTGATGTAACCTGCTCCTGAGCTTGTTCTGTTTAACAAATGCTCTGCTGGGATTTCTATTTTTTTATTTTTATTTTTTATCAGTTGAGCTTGTTAGCACATGTAATTCATGACAACCACTAGTTTTCATATTCCTCTTGTATGCAAGCAAGTTTTCATTCATTGAGCTTGTTGGGGTACCACTAAATGGATGATTCTTAAGCGTGCTCAATTTTTCTCCACAAAAATAAAATTGCTCTATTTTAATCTATCTCAAAGTAATGTAAGTCTAGGGGAAAGGAAACAAACAAGGCAATGTTTTATATTTGGGTTTATCTTTTCATATTTTTTAGCAGATGAGTGGGATTTTTTCCGAGCCACCTTTTGAAGTCACTACGTTATTTTGTCATTTCTTTCTGAAAGAGTAACGATACTGAATCTTTATCATATTGATCGTTTTACAAGTTTTCATCTGGGGTCCAAGATAATACATAGCATTGTTATTGCATTATTATTTTTCATTTGTATCCTATTGATTTGCTGCCAGCAACTTACAGGTCAATTTACAAAAAGATGAGATATGATTTTTTATATTTTTTTTTCCTAAAAGATTATGCCACAAAGGGGATGTTTTTATAAGGCAGTAAGATCTCAGGGTTTGTTTTTTCTTCTCACAGGATTGCAAGACATTCATAAATTAGCAGTGAAGTTCTACCTGGATTTACACCCAGAGTATCCAAGGCTTCCATATAATTCATATGAGTAAGTGGCTAGGCACAAGCTTACACTTAAATTGGAATTTTACTCCCAGGCATGGTTCTTTTGTCATTTCTTCCTGTATAACTTAGAAATAATAGCATAATTTCAGTATAGTTATACACATATAAAAGAGATTAGAGAGAGACTTTATATATCTAATCACAACAAGCCGACAAGCTTTAAGACATCCATATGACAGCTACTAAAATTATATGTGAAGATTTATTTCTGGCACTGGCCAGCTCAATATCTGCACTGAAAAGTACCTTCTTACTCAGGTCTTGCACTTTCCAAAGGCACTGTAATTCCTCTCCAGAACAATGGTGTGGGTTTTTTCTATGGGACCAGCATTTTGCCCAGCTCAGTTCTCAGAAAGTTATAGCCTTTTGTGGCTGACCTGCTTTGCCAGCATAGAAGGGCTGAAGAATCCTTGCATTCTCCATTCTCCGTATCTGCACTGGAAAGGGTACCTTTAGGCCATGATTTGCAAAAATGTTTGTTTTCTCACCCAAACCTCCCTAAAAAATGTACCAAGAGTACATTAATGTCAGTACTCGGTCTGTATTTAAGAGGCCCACTTACAAAGGAAAACAAGAATACTTAGCCAAGTTTCCCTACTACTTACTTCTATTGTCATTAGAATTTAGCTACTTGGAAAGCAAGTATCATGGTTTTATGACTTTTGGTTACTGGTATTCCACATCATAACATCATGTAGTGCACTGGGAGTTAAAGTATTAATGCTCCATTTCCAGGTACTTGACTGGAAGAGAAGAACTACATTCCCCAGGGGACTTTGCAGTCAGAGAGGAAATATAACTCCTGGCAAGGTCACCTGATTGCTCTCTTCTCCTTTGCCTCACCTGGCTTCTGCCCATCCCAACTGCATGCATCATTTCAGTGTTAGTGTAAGGCCTTCAGTTCATAATATTTGATTCATTACGTTCAGTTCTAGATATATTGTATTATAGTGTGTTATCTTACTTTCCAATACCATATTTAGTAAATTAGTTTGTTTCTCCTCAGATCATTGCTGCTGTTTTTAATTATTTTGGGGTCGCCTATTTCTCTTTTCCAGAGGTGCGGATTTTGCAAAATCCCTCCACCCCACTAGTCATGGAACCAGGCCCAACCAGCCCGTAAACTGTTGACAGCAAGGATTAAAGCAGTATGCAAAATAGTGCAGGTATGCATATGTTTTTATTCCTTCTGCATTTTTAAAATATGTAATGTAAAATGTGCTAAATGCAGTGAGCTTGTGTATATATACACCCTGATATGTGCTATTACTTTTCCTCTGGAACCCATCCAGGTATATCAAACCCACAGTGAACAACACAGGGCCTTCCAGTTCATGCTGTGCTTACAGTGTATTGAATGTCTCTGGCATACTTTCAACAGGAGCAAGTTTGACAAGAGAATTTTTTATAACACAGAATACCTTTTTCTGCCAGTGAAAAATTTCAGTTTTGAAAATGATCTGACATTCCACGCAGGCTTGTAGACTGAAATCAGATATCGACATTACACAACACGGGACACAAAAATCACAACACAGGACACTAAAATAATCTTCTCAGTTGACAACCTTTATTCTAAATTACAGACCATTCACTGACCTTGAAAGTAGAACAAAGACCAAATCAATTCCTTTTTCTCAATGTGGCACAAAAATAATCAAGCAGCTGAAGGTGATGCTTGTATGTTGTAGGAATATTTCCAAGATTTTCTTTTCTGTTCCCTTATTTGTCCATTTTGTTTCGTATTTTGACAAAAATTTGAACACAGCTGTATAAGACCCAACTATTTAAAATACAGACATAAAATCTCAGAATGTGCTGTGGCAGATATTTCCTTATGCTTTTACATTAACAATGGAGAGAAAAGATGACTGTACCCAGCACTTCTTGACATTATTTTTAATCATTATTGAATTGAAAATATAATTTTGCTTTCTTGATAGTATTCATAACTGTTTCAGTTGAGCGCATATTTAAAAAATGTATTGAAAAGAGACCTCAGGAAAAATGCCAAATCTTGTAATGTATTCATAGGATTTGTTTTTCACACATTTATTTATTTATTAAGACAACTGAATATAATATTCAGCTGTTAGAACATCTAAGTAAGTTTTTGTTTCAGAATTTTTCAGGAGTCAAAGGTTTTTCAAGATGGTCAAAATCTGTTATTTCATTAGGCTACAGTCAGCATTTTTTTTTTCTTTTATTTGTTTAATAGTTTCACAGCCATTTAGATCAATGTTCTGCCTCAGTGTTAGACATTGTTTTATAAGTAAAATGAAGTACTTTCCACAAAACCAGACATCTATGTGTATTTCAGAGTTCTACAAAAGGAGAGCCTTGCATATGTAAATAATTTGAGCTCAACAAGAACAAGGAACTTTGCAAATGTTTCAAAGTTACAGTACTGAGACATTTAGAAGAGATGACAAGAACTTACTTTACAACAGGTTCTCAGGTTTAGAGATTGACTGGGACATTTTGAGTGCTATAATCAACATCAGAAATTGGAATACTTGGAGAGAATCAATAGGTAGAATGATGAACTGAAATTATTGATGATATACAGCCCACGATCTATGAGTAAACACATTTCAATTTTTTTTTAAATACACTACAGAACTATCTTTGTAATAAGATTTGCTGTACATTTTAGTTATATAGTTTAGTTGTATAGAAGTAAGAAATAAAAACAACAGTGAAATACAAGTTACTTAAATGCACATTGCTGGATAGGGACGAGGAATAATTGTATTAATTACATCTTTTTTCAGCAATAAAATGTAGTCCCTGCATTAAAAGATGGCCCTAATACATTGATATTAAATGCTCCTGGAAGTTCTTTAATGCGCTTTTTATTGTTTTATATAACCCTAGTCCTGGGCAAAGTTGAACAGCTCATCTGCTGTAAGGGTAGAGTGTGTCCTTCCACAGCCAGTATGCCTTTGAAGGGTTACTGATGCACCATCTGCTAACTTGGCCCTTAGAATGTGAATAATTCATGGAAGGATCCCAAATGTTGAATAACAGGTTCAAATTTGCATTGAGGATAAATATATTTATATAGCTTTAATGTAATTACTTATATTATTTCCTCATATCAAGGCAGATCTTTCAGAGATTTTTGTATGTAAATCCATCTATTCTGGTAAGTTATGAAAGCGCATTACAGGGTTTTGGCAAACAATTCCATTTTATACAGTGCTATTACAGAGGAGCTGCCCAAGCAAATCAAGTTATCAGTCTGCACATCAGAGCCTTAATCATCTCAGTTTTGCTTTTGCATGCAGCAGAAAATAGGATAGTCATTCATATTATAATAATCTCTAATTCAAGTTCAGCCAGTGTTGCAAAACCAACAAATTGTTTAGATATTTTGTTTCTGATGTGAACACTTACTAGCTCAGATTTTAGAAGACATTTGATGGCTAACCTTTGTCAATATCATGACTGTACAAAGCACAGAGCTATTGTGTTTGTTTTGTATGCATAGACAAAACATTGCATAGATGTTATCAACGATCCCTTAGTGGTCAATCAAAATATAACTTATTCCTGTGCAGTACGGGTAAAACATATATCTATGAGCTCTTTTTCCAGGGTAGAGAAGACAAGATTTCATGCTAGATCAAATCATGTAGATTAAATGTCAACAGCCATGAACTTCAAGTAGGACTTGGAGATTCAATTACTGGATTATGCTGGGCTGTTCTAATTCTTCATACATCTTTTATATATGTCTTTTAATATCCTTACGTAATATCTGTGATGATAAATTATTGTGTGATGACAAAAAACATACAGAAGAACCCAAAGTTAAACTTATTAATAAAATCCCCGTTAGAAAGCAAGTGCTTCATTAAAACCAAGAATGGTTATCACAACCTACAAGTGGTGTGGACAGGATATTGTTCTGCGATAGTAAATGTGTTTCTCAATTTCATGTTCATATATTCTTTGAAGAGGACAAATTTCCTGTCAGTACACTGGTCAACTTTTGAGTGTTTTGTTTTGTTTCTGTTCATACAGAAATCCTACCATTCAGCATCAGGACATTTGTAGATAGGGTGTCCTCCAGCTAGGCAGTTCTAAGATGTAGATTATTGCACAGCTTTCTTCAAGAATAATTGTCTTCTTGTTATGTGATGATTTTTTCCCCTCCGTTGTCTTTTCTGTTCATACCTCTAACCATGCAGTGAGAGGAGAGCAATGAAGTGCACAGTTTATGCTTCTGGGTCCCAGCACATCCCCATCTCCCAAGCTTTTAGTTCTTGACAGATTTCTCTTTTTCTCTTTTTTGAGTTCTGAAAGGGTCAAGCCATCACAGGAGATAATCCAGTCATTATGTTTTTAATTTGTGCTGGCTTTTTTGTTTGGTTGTTGTTATTTGTTTTGTTTTACTATTTAATAATAATACAAAGAAGCATTTTTTGGAGACAATTAATTCTCTGAAAATTAAGCACACAGACACTGTAATGACCTCTCTTTTCCCCATGACATCTATCATCGTTATTAAATGACTCTAGAAACGCCACAGAGATTGGAAATCCTGTTGAGATTTAACAAGTGGCCATATGCTACTCTCGATTAGAGCAAGCAAAATACACCTGAAAACCTGTCAAGCTGCAAGAGAGCAAGTAGCAGTACTCTGTGAAAACTTGGGATACAAGGCATGTTAGCTAGGATTGGAAAACTAAGAAAATACTGTGAAATTAGTTCTTTTAAAGATGTAGATTTTAATGTAACCTTTGCTTTGTATGTATGCGCTTGTGTTTGCAATTTGTACATACGTGTTTTTAAGGGATTCCAACAATATTCCTTAATTTCTATATTCTGAATTGTCAACATGTTATTTTCAGTCTTATGTATTCCTGTAAGTAAATGTACATAGAATTGGATATATATATATTTAGTTATAGGCTATTTGATGATTTGTACAATTAATATCTCTTTTTTTCCCCATTGCAAAACATTTATCTTAGATTTTAAAATGGATTCAGTATGATGAATGGAAAACACCTTCATCTGGTGATGCTGAAGGAGACTGTGGATTCCAGCTGCAGGCCAATCCTGTGGATGGCAGATGAGCGAGAATCTGGTTCACATGCCACAGTTCATAACTTCTTGATTCTCTGAGTAGATACTAGCCCCTAGATTAGAAGGTCTGTCTGCATGAGCTAAGAAAAATCCAGAAAACAAAAACAAAAACAGCACAAAAAAGTAGTGAGATCACAAAGAGGTGTTTTGTTTTGTCATAACATCCAGTGAAATCTGGGATTTCTGCTCAAGTATTAACAAGAGACTATGAATTCTTCACCTCTCTGTTCTGTACATCCTATATCTGCAGTTACTTGCAGGAACTTATTAACCAGGTATGCAGTACAGCTTGCAATGTATTTTCTTTCTGTACTGTGGAAGCCATCAGTTTTCAAATTCCTGTAAGACCAGAAGAGCACTCACTGTGGCAGTGTAAAAACACCAAAGGTCTGGACTTCCTACTCTGGTAAATCAGTGCCTTCCATTTTTGTCAGATCCCAATCCTCTTTTGGGAATGGGACTGTGTATGGCACTTTGTTCAACCATGCCAGATTCTCCACTCACTTCTAAACTGTAGATTATCTGCTGTTACAGGGATCATCTACAGAAGATGCATGGATATATTCACCTTGCAAGACAGTTCTTTTTGCTAGGCTAACTTCTGCTTCTTTTTTTCTGCACAGTAGCTTTTATTCAGCAAACTGAACTACTGAAAGTTGGAGATAAACTTCACAGCTAGTCTGCAGTCTATAGTGTATGATATTTCCTTTCTTGTTTTCTTGTGTTTTTCAGCCATTGCACTCCCTACTCCCTTATTATCCCCTTTAAGAATATATGGTCATGCTTTTCTTAAAACATTCATCTCACTTAAAAATTCAAATTGCTTCTATCTTTTTTTGTTTGTTTGTTTTGGTTTGGTTTTTTTGCAGGATGTTTTCCCAGGACTGAGATGTCACTTCTGAATTAAGTTCACAAAGAACAAACCAATTCTGAAGTGAGTACTGTTGCTTCTTTTTAACCATTAGCACTGATATTTCCCATGGTAGTTGCTTTTTAATGAAGTCTAAACATGTGAAGTCATTCTGGCTTATTCCCTGAATTATTTAATCACCTACAGACAGGCTTGAGGATCTTCAGAAATGTCTAAATTGGTTTAGAATGAGACAATGGTGCATGTATTTTACTACTGAAACACCATACCAGAGAACAGTCTAACACTTTGTCTTCTCAGTGCCCTTAGATTAAGACTTGGTGCCTTACTGGATATACAAAGCACAGGATACTTGGAAAGATTCCAGGGCCACTGGGTAAGGTTACTTACTGTGCTATGCAGGTAGTGAGTCTAAATGATCTAATGATCTTTATGCCCAGAAAAATCTCTTCTTCTACATAATACTCTTTGACCTTTGTCATTTATTCATCTCCACTTAGGAAAGACTGATGTGTGACTTATTTTACTGATGACATGCTCTGTGTCCCAGTACCATTGTTAATTTGCTATGATTCTTTATTCAGTCATTAAAGTACTATTAAAGACCCTGATATTAGTGTTTATGTGGTCACTGGAAGAGTTTTAAGCAGGTTGTTATTACTCTTAAACTGTCTTGTACTATTCAGCATACTCTAAGCAGCAATTACAAAACGGGTTACTTACCATCAAACCCGTACACAGTAAGCTGGTGAAATATGTTTCAGAAGTATAATTCACCCATCCACCAGAGCACAATAAAACACCATCTGTATTTCTGATTTTATTGGTTCTGTCTGCTTTCATCTGGTGCCTGAACATTTTATCTGTCCATACTGTTTTTTTCTAATGCAATAAAAAGATCAGACAGGATTTTGCCCTTTACTTTAAGTGTTTGCTGTGTTTAGAGGTAAATAAGAACCAATTTTTGTGTTGTATATTTTCAGACATTTGAAGGAAGAAAATATTTTGAGAATGAGCATGCTCTACTGCATCCAAACTATGGTTTAAAAGGAACAGACTCTTCTTAACACCTTGTTTTTGTTTTGCTCTTATATGTACCTGTAACTGTCCCTTTTTTCTTCAAAAGCAAAGGAAGTGTAGGAACTGATTTCCTTACAGTAGGTTTGCATGTTGAATTAGATGTTAGGTGTCCCTACCTTATAAAATTTCCCCCTGTGCCATTTCCTCCACCTGTCTCCACATCAACTTACTTTGTCTCCTTCTACACTTACTATGGGAGTGGATGCATGTATTCTTATAGCCAGCAACTCTATTCCCAAGACAGCAGCATCATCCATTAGGGATGAGTGATAAAATTGTCCCAGTATTTTCCCATCTGCTACCCAGGCTGCCAGGAAACTCACCTCTCTACCAGAAAGGTGACGAAGATAGATCCCATCAACTTGTGGCCTGCATGGATTGTTTCCAGAGTGTGATAGTGGCTGATTCTCAGCCTCAACCTGCAAAAAGTAAGTTCAGATTGGAGCATCTAGTTTTTGATACTGTGTCCTCTAGCTTACTAGCATACATCTCTGGGAGTTAGGGACCTCTATGTTTCTTCATGCATTTTAAAGGAAGAAGTGACACATGGGATGTATAAAAAATAAATTAGGGAAATATAAAATTTAACCAACCACAAATGCCCTTAGCCATATCTGAAATGCTGCAGCAAGGTGCATCACAACACAAAAATTAGAGAATTTCAGTACAGTTGTCTAATTTGAACTAATTTCTGACCATAGGGATAAATCAGGACTCTGAATCATATACTTTCCTATGAAAAAATGCTGGTGAAGCCATCCTGTAATGTATTAAAACACTGAACAACTCTTTTAGCATATGGCAAGTTCCACTTCAGAGAGACTCAGTTGTTAAGGCTTCACTGGGAGAGGAAAGGTTTGGATTCCAGTCCCTGCAAAGATGGAGTCTAAATTGTTTACAACAGGACTGTGATGAGTGGAGATCCTTGCTTACAAGCAGATAAGTCTTTTCAGAAATGAGCTGACACTCTGAGCACCAAAACAGATCAAAAGAACTACAATAAAAATCAGTGTTCTGCCAAAGCTAAAGAGATGGGAATCTGTCAGGAAGAGTGATGGAGCAAGAAGAGTTTATTATAACAGGCAAAAGAAAAAAAGCGAGTGAAAAGTGTAAGGAACTGGAAAGGACTTTAAGGGACAAAATGCTGTTTAATGGGGGAGAAACTGAGAGACAAGCAGATTACAAGCCAGTGTGATGATTAGCATTTTTTCAAGACAGTTTGCAAAAGGTGACAAGTTGTAGATTAAAGGCTTTGATTTGCCTTTTTCTCACTCTGCTTATGTACTTACATCACTCATTCAACACAATAACCTATCTTGAATGATTATTGGAAGAAGCATTTTTTGTTGACTTTTAAGTAGGGCAGAAAAAAAATGGAATTTGAAGTTTGCATTTCTTTAATGGCTGAAGGGTAAAATAAGGAAGTATAGCTGAGTGAATTTTTTGCTTGTCATTTGATAAATCAACATTCAACACAGGAAGTCCAAAACTATTCAGTTCACATGATCTCTGTCTTTGTCTCCATTTTAAGATTGTATAAAAATGAAAACATTTATTCCTGAGCTTTTCAGACCCTTGTTTTTCAGATATTCCCTTAATGGGAATCATGAGTGCTGTTTTATTTGGGAGTCAGAAATAGCTGAGATTAGACACAGTAGCAGCTTTGGGATTTCTTTCTTCCCATCCTTCTTGTTCCTTTTTATTCGACCAGGAAGAAGTGCAATCTAGGTGAGTAACAATAAGGCATCCTACATTAAGTCAGCAAGTGAAGTTGAAAAGTCAATCTTACAGGCTTTAGAGGAGCTGATACGAGTAGAAAAACTGCTTGCAAAACAAAGCCAGAAGATATGAAACATCCTAAGATCTGCTTTCACAAATCAACAAAGTACATAAACTAGGGAAAAAAAAAAAAAAAAAAAAAAAAAAAAAAAAAAAAAAAAAAAAAAAAAAAAAAGCCTTCCTCTGGTTTGTTTCCCCAAAATGAGAAACTGCGAAAGCCTGTAAGTGAAGAGAGAATATGAGATGGTTGTCAGTGTAACATCAGCTTCCAGCAGAACAGAAATAACTCACAAGTCTTGGAATAAGTTCTCTACTGCCTTGCACATTGTACAGTCTTTTAATCAAAAGCCAGAATGAACAGTTTCCACCCAGCCTCAAAATACCACATATTATGCAGAAAGAGGACTATTGCAGAAAAGCTGTTTTCCTGTCTGTAAGATCTAAAACCACTACTATGCAGGGTTCTGCTTGAGTAATGACCTTAGTGGCATTCTTTTTTCCTTTTGTATAAAATATATTTTGGCTTGTGTTTTGTTTCAGCATACTTCTGTAAATCCTTGTGGGACACAATATGAGAGTCCTTCCAGGATGTGACCTTTAGATATTGACAGAGGAGGTGTATATGCATATATTCTCATATGGTAAGTTACTTATTGACCATAATGACAATTTTCCCCGGTTCCTTTCTGAACAGTTTCGTTCTTAGGTATTTGTCTGGCATCACAATATAATTATTCTTCCATAACATAATCTTTGGGTTAATTCTCTTGTTTGTCTAGAGCCTTAAACACTGTATTGCATTTTGATTAAGACATTACACCATTTAATGCCAGTATACTATAATATCTTCCATCAAATAATGAAGCATAGGTAATAGTCTGTGATGTAAAGCTATTAATGTATCTATCATTGCAAAACTAGAGCCACAGATAAACCACCTCCTACCTCTTGTTTAGTGCATACAGAAATTGTCTCTCTGATTTCTTGCCACGCAAGGATAAATGATTCTCCTTACGAAGTAACTCACTTGTCTTCTGGTCATGTGCATGGCTACATTTGAGACCATAATGCTTGGCTACAGGGACAAGGTCTTTTTTTGTGAGGTCCAAAGCAGTGCTGCCACCAGTTGCATTGAAGCCCTGCAGCTGATGTCCCAGTGTACAATACTTGCAATTGGCATAGCAAGCCAACCAGCTGCAGATCAAGGTAAGCAGCTACATCTCTCCCTGCACACAGCCCTCACTGCATAGTAATTAATGTAGGCTTTCAGTACTCCTAGGGTTTACACCTTGAGAATTAGAGAAGATACACATCTTCCTAATGATGCTGTGCAGCACTGAATAGACATGGTTGTTTATGGTGAAACAAAACTGTGATGTAAATAAGGAATCAGTTAACTTCAGTTAACTATAGTAGTTTTGAGTGGTAAAGTATCCAAGCCCATGAACCTCAGTACATAATGATAGTCTGATATAAAATGCATTGAAATTGAAATGCTGCATTATATATATAAGCATTAACAAGCTTGCTTTTTTTTTTTTTTTTTTTTTTTCTTCTAAACAAAATCCTAATCAACAAATTTTGCTAGGGATTGTATTACATATGTATATATATGTTATACATTAACATAAAAATGCATGGACAGGTCTGAATATACTGCTCTTAAGTTAGCCTATATTTATCAAGCACTCAGAAAGCAGACTTGCCAAAGCATGCGAAAATATTTTGGCTTAACTGTACTAGTATCTTTTCAAAGTGGGTTATTCTTTTGGACATATAGTTTCTTACACTGAAATTGCCTGAACATAATGTTTCTTACACTTAATTGCATGGTGGTAACATTTACAGAAAACCCCAAGTTCAGAAGGATGCAAAGGGTCAACAAACAATACAGTAAATGAGAGCATGAAGACACAAAGTTTCTCTTTATCTTTTTGCCAAGGATGTAAGCTGGCATTGTTGCTCTTGGAACAGCATCTTGGACCTCTGCTAGCTGTGCAGCATCTCAAAACATTTTCTGGTTTTGTTTCTTGCCTTTGTAACAAGTACTGAGTTTTGCTTGGAGATTTCAGCTTTTAATGAGTGAAAATCTGAGTGAAGTCCAGCTAAAGTCTTCAACTTTTTCCTGTAATAGCTACAATATAGAGTTAAATTAAATAGGACAAAACTGATCTCCAGTCAAGTAAGCTAGAGCTTTTCTGCTGGCTGTTAGGTCAATTTTCATGCAACGCCCCTAAATTTTAAGAAAAAACTTTCCCTTTACAATAGGATTAACTAATACTACAAAATCTTCAGTCATGTAGCACATGATCCCATTAAAGCCATCTGTAACATCTTGCCTTCAAATTATAATTGAGGTGCATCATTAACAATGAAGCTGAATTGCAAATAATGATTGTAGAGAAAGAAAGCTACTGTACTGACTTCAGTAGGATGAGGATTTCATTTAAAATAATCTTGTCTGTAGAAGATCATGGCCGGCGTATGGAGATGCCTACATAGAATTCTAGTGTATAAGAGGGATTTTTACTTGTATTTATTGCATTATTTGTGGAGAGGTTTAACGTTCAGTTGGGATAAATGTTCTTAAAAGTCAGAAATCCCATTAACTTTAATGAAGCCATACTGATTTTCACTGCCTGAACACACAGCTTATTCTGTATGTTTATTGCATTATTTTGTTTTCTATTTATCTATCAGTTTTGTGCCTGCACTATCCCAAGCATGTATGGATGGTTAGTCTGAAAGTGAAACAGGGATAAAGAAACATACTTATGCCAAAGAAATATCAAGAGGACTATTAGAAAGCTACTTAATATGTCAAAGACTAGGATAGGGAAAGAAGCAATGGTGCACCGATGCTCATGTGGAGTGATTGTTTGCTCCCTTACCCTCAGTGATGCTGAGCAAGGATGTACCTTGCTTAATGTCACCTGAAGGCAGCAGAAAAAGTCAAGACAATTTATGGAGTTCTGATACCAGTGATGGAGTGCACTGGATTTCTAGAGAGTTGCCAGAGAGAGTATCTGTTTTCTATAAGTGTGAAGTGACATGAAGTTAAATTGCTGATGTTGGTAAATATTTGTGGAGGGCACTAGGCCTATTTTTACAGGCAGTGAGTCCAGGAAGCAATGATGAGTTGCCTCCTGAAGAACCTGATAGTCCTGCTCCATTCCAGGCTGTGCTTACTTAGTCACATTTGTTTCACAATCTGAATCTTCATGCCTGACACTCTCAACAGCATTTTTCTAATATTTTCTTGATATGGGAGATGATGAATCTACAATTTATAAGTGTCAAAATACATGTTCTCCATGGCTGGGGAGGAATTGGAGCAAATGTAGCAGTTAAATCAAATAATATTGGCAGAAAAAAAAGAAGCCAACTTTCCTTCTCTTACTGTGACCTTCAGAAGGCAGTTGTCAGAGAGACTTTTTCTGCTCAGTGTATATCAGGAATGGACAAGTTGGTTTAGATTTTTGTGAATAACTTGAGCAGGTAAGTTAGCTTTGATGTACTGCTCTGTGAGATGGAAAGATGTATGCTGTAGCATCCATGCCCCCCAGCTAGGGCAGTGCTGCCTATGCTCCAACCTCAGCTGGGGAGGCTTTGGTTTGTTTGCCTCACAGAAGTGGAAAAGGGGATATAACTTTATTTTTTGTTTGTTTGTTGTTATTATTATTTCCAGGTAGATTTAACCATTAGGGAGATATTATTCAAACTACAAAAATTATGACTTCAACCACGGGCAGAGTATGAGATGCAAACGTTCTGGCTATTTGAACTGAAGGGAAACAACTTCTGCAGCCTGTGACGACCTGGGGTTTGGACACAAGTGACTCAGAACATTCGGGGGGAAGGTCCTTGAATGTGCTTCTAAGGGCAGCTGTTTCTTTTCAGTTCTGCCTTGCATCAAAAGAAATGAAAGAAGGAAAAGAATGAGAAAGAAAAGTGAAGAAAGACATGGGAGACAGCATTCATATGCAACTGAAGGGGTAAGTGGATGAAATACTGGGAAAATGAGAAGAGAGGAAGGTCATTGTCCCGAAGGACAATGCCAGATGACTACAAGCACAGATTAAGAATTCTGCAGATATTAATTTTATGCTCATCGTTTGATTTTTTTAGCATAATTTGCACTGCTTTATTTTCATGATTGTTGGTAAAGGGCCAGATTGCTCTAAAGGGCAAATATTTTATTGTGTACAAATAGTAGGATAGTCAGAGACATTGTTGACATTAAACCTACTCAAATCAGTTATGTCAACTGAGATGACAAGAACAAAAAATCCACCTGAGGGCCTCCTACAATTGATATGCAAAAGTACCCTCTCGTTTTTCTTGCATAATTATAACACATGTGCCTAGGTCTTCTGGGTGCTGAACACCCTATAAGCTTAAATTTAGCCAGGTTTCTGTGCTGAATCAAAAATGTTCAGTGTTGAAGTGAGGATGCTTTGGCTTTGAATACAGAGAGAAGGAGACATTCCCAATCAGTGTTACTAGTCTTTTTGTAAGTAAAATAAATGTTGGCTGCACATTTCTGACAGAAATGTAAAAGCAAATGAAACCAACAAAATAACGCACAACCAAAAAACTGTTTAAAATTATGGTTAGCGGGAAATATACATAAATATACATTAGAAACATTTCAATTTTAATGCCAGAGAATACTTTTTCCTCCAACAGAATAGCTAAAGAGGTTTAAAAATACTAAACTGTCATTCATGTTTACATGAATTCTATACAACTAAACAATCAGAACTTCAGATGTTGTTTGCTTAAGAACCCTTTGAGTTTTTCTAGTTTTTCTTCACTTTATTGTTCGTATTTTCTTTATATATTCATCCTTGGATTCAAAAGAGTTAAAAATAATAAAAGGAACCCTAGGGTAGGACAGCAGCAAACAAATGTAACTGTCCATGAGAAATGACACTCACATATTTTTCATTGATCCTTGAAAAATTAGATGAGCCTTAGACTTACTTTTGGATTTATCTGCCCTGGTTGTGCAAATGTCTTAGGGCATTCCCAAAGTACCCTGAAGGAGGAAAGTCCTTATTTTATCTCCTTTTTCTTGTAAGAGCAAAGATGAACAAAGTGAAATATCGATTCAATTGCTTAATAAACTGATAAACCTGTAGGAGAAAAATGTTTTCTTCTGCATCATTCGTCATAAATGAAATTATTAAAATTAAAAAAAAAAAAAAAAAGCCTAAACCCTGGTGGTCTTTGCCAGAAATTGGATAGACACAGTAATCTTAAAACAATTGTTCCTTCAGTCTTCCTAATCTCTGAAGACAACTAAATTAACGTAGAAATCAAAGAGCTTTCATACACCCTGAAGCAAAGTGTTCCTAAAACCATGAAAACTCTTATTGATACAATTTATTGCAGACTCTGTCCTGAAGCAGAAAAAGTAACTTTGCACATATTTATTTTAATACTTTTGCCCTTTGACTAAAGCTTGCTTTTGACTTGTGTCGTCCCACTGAAGAGAAATGCCTGGCAGTGACATGACTTACTTAATACAGCCTCAGTGCATACTTCATCTGTTTATGCAGAAGCATCATTTTGGGGCTCACTGCTGAGAATAAAAAACAAAATTGACACACCAAAAAGGAAAAAATGCCACTTACCAATTTTCACTTGTGCTCTACAAACAGTCCCCACTGAATGTACTGCGTAGATCTGTCATTCATAGAAATGCACAGCTAAACAAGTGTGAAACCAAGTTGGAGACATTTTTCAAGATACCCCTAAAATGCAGAGACAGGCTTTCAGAAAACATTTATCTAATAAATAAATGTGATGAGAAATACTGAGAGATTAAAAAATAAATAAATAATAAATAAATAAAAAATAAATAAAAAAAAGGAAGAAAGAAAAAAAAAGGCAGAGGAATTGTAGTTCTAAAGTGCAAAAATGCATTTAACTTAGGAAACTGAACTCTGTAGTCCTCTGCAGACATCCAGAAAGAGCATATGCCATTCAGTCAAGTAACACGTGTGAAATGACCCTCTCTCAGCCAACTTCTGCTTATCCTGTAGATGTTAAAGAGGAATTCCATGTCTGCCAAGGTTCTAGACTGGAAGTGTTGTCCAAACTCTCCTTGAACTCTGTCAGCTCAGGGCTGTGACTACTGCCCTGGTCCATGCCCACCACCCTCTGTTAAAGCATGTTTTCCTGACACCTGACCTGGCTCTCCCTTGACATGGCTCCACAATGTTCCCTCACTGCAGGCTGCCATGAGACCTCCACTCAACTTTCTCTGATCTGGGCTATGCAGACCGAGGGGCCTCAGTCACTCCTAGTACATCTTCCCTTCAGACTCTTCTACATCTTCATAGCTCTCCCTTGGACACTCTCTAAAAGCTTCATGTCATATATTGTGGCCGCTCAAAGTGAGGCCACACAGCACAGAGCGGAGTGGGACAATCCTTCTCCTTACCTGGTGGCAGCGCTAGACCTGATACATCTCAGGGTACATTGGCCCCTTTGTCTGCCAGGGCACAAGGCTGACTTACATTCAACTTGCAATCAATTGGAAACCCTATAACTTTTTCTGTGGGGCTGTAACTAACCTGTTGTCCCTTTGTTTGTACATTTATCGAGGCTTGAGGCTATAAACTAACATTTCTGGAATCAGGACTCTCCAAAGTGTTTTTAACAAAATACTCCATCACTTCTTGTCACTTTTTATTCAGTGTAAGTAAGACAATTTCTGAGATCAACAATGAAAAGCAATACATAAAATCTAAGACAAATGATCATAAATGGCCCTGCCAAGAAACTAGATCATATATAATTTAATGGACGTAGAAGGTCATTCTAAATGCATTAAATTAAAAAGAAAGCAACAACACGCATTACAGACAGCCAAAGCAGATCCTTATGTCATTGTGATATTGAGATAGAGAGATAACACAATTGAGAATAATTTAAAAGGAAAAACAAAGCATGCAAGGTGTTTGGGAATGTATTTTGTTAACTTTTGGGGGGGTCATATGTAAAAAACAAAACAACAACAGTGGTTATTTGGCACATATTTAAGCAGATGAATGCCTGCAAAGTTTTTACAAAGTTTAAGTGCTCAGCAAATGGAAAACCACATCTTTCTATAGCAGTGTCATACTAGGCACCACGATATGAAACACCACAGTCATCCATCACTATCAGGACTCCTAAATTCATCCTGATTTGGAGTGTACAATGATAATTCAGATTCAATTTAAGGATAGCATTTAATAAGGGAAGAGGAATGGATGCTATCATCTTTATTAAATATTGGCAGAATAAACACAAGAGAGCACCGACTTTTTTATCTCCTTAAAGAGTTGAAAATGTATGTGTGCAACATTTTCAGAGTATTATTCCCACAGAATTTATGTGTCCATTTACAGTCACATGGGAATTTTCTTAATGTAATTTTTCTCAGCAATATTTGAAAATGTCTCCTATAAATGAACTTGGCATGCTTCCATGTTGAACTATTATGGTTATTTTAATTATGCAGAAAATTGAAGCTGATTGTGCTGTTTTACACGGCAACAAGACACTGAAGTTAAGCTATGTAGGATAAAACCAAAATTGCAAGCACTGTGCCTTTCTGCCGTCACTGCAGAAATGGAACTGAAATGGAAGTTTCCAAAAGTACACCACTTAGCAGCAGTGTTGTTCTCTGCAAGTGGTTTTTAAAAAAGGAAAAAAGGCCAGAGGAAGGCACAGTGTTGGGAGTGCTTCTATAGAAGGTATGAAAATGCAGTAGTAACATGAAAGTAGTAAATACCATCACGCACCCAGTACAGGTTTAAGAGCCAGACTCCACATGCACTGCCTATGCTGCAGTGTGTGGTGTTTTTTGGAGAAAGCATTAAAAAAAATCAAAAACCTGCAAGAGCATACGCCATGATGCCTTTTATTGCTGTGGAGCAGATGTGAATGTGAAGGACTTTTTTCAGCATCTCTATTTCACCCCACATGTTTGTGGGGTAGACAGTGATATTTCCTTGCAGATTTCTTTCCCCTGAACACAATAGCCTTATCCCTGTGAACAACAAAAACCAAGCTTTTACTGGTACTCTTGATAGTCTAACTCAAAGGAGGAGCTGAAATTTTCCACCGTAGTTATTGCAGCAGATCTCCTTATTGAAGATAAAAATACTTGGTAAGATTTCCTTATTTTCCTTAACTCTCACTGATTTCAGGCAGTCTCACTTCCAGTAGTCTTCATCAACCTGAAATGTGTTTCTCTTCATTTGCATATGAACTGCATACTTCTATTTCTGCCTTCTTTTGAAGGAAATCAACTCATGTAATGCATATATCTTCTCTTCCTGTGTAATACATTTTTATCTTTCCCTCCCATTTAGTGGTTTCCAGATCACTCTATTCCTCTGAATTGTCCTGTGGCACTCTCAATGAGTCTGTCTTGAAGCTATCCACTGAGACAGATGCTTTTAAAAGCTTGAAGAATCAGATGTCTTCCCGTTAGGGCAATTTCTGCTTGAGTTAACCAGTCTGCTGTTTCCATGTTTTTCTCTGCTTAAGGGTCTGCCAAGTGCTAGGAGCCTACATTTCATTTAATTTTAGAATCTTCAAAATATCCAGCATGAACCAAAATCTAAAGAGTAATTCACATCTTATAGTTTTCATATAAGTGGAATGATGCACTGAAACTGAGAAACAATATTTGAAAGTGATACGATAAATAATTTCTACAGTTCACTAAGATATCTGTTAGTCCAGAACTGTACCCATCAAAGACGTTAGATTGACTATATTTTCTTTCCTCAGTGGGATTTATTTTTCCACAACACATGCTGTTTGGAACTGTGGTATAAGTTAAATTCAAATTTTTTGCAAGTCTGCAGATGAAAGTAAAATCTGAGTCTGTTGCTTGTAGCTCAAGAACATCTCTAAAGTAAACACTGCTGTGTTAGTGAATAACTAGAAAAGACTAAGAAATAACTAGAAATAACTAAGAAAGCATGAGAGAGAATATTTAAAGTTACTATATTGTATTATGGTAGTTAAAGTTTTCCTACGTTTGAACTTCTCCCTTAAGCAAATGGCACTGAGATGAAAAATGATTGTTTCATTTCTGAATTTCGAGCTGGCAAGCTATAATCATTCTATCAGATTTTCTCACAGTGTCACATTGAATTTATTGTTTCCAGTACACTGGGAAGCACAAGGCTTATGTGAGCTGGTGTGAGATGAGGTGCCAGAGAAAAAGTTCAAAATCATTCACATGGAACAACTTTTAAGATGGGCTGTGATTTTCAGTATCTAAAAAGACAAAATGTTTACTTCTTGAAATTAGCATTTGAATTTCTCTATGAAGCAGTGGGAAGGACTGCATTTGACTTATCATGGTGTCCACAGGTCAGAAAATTCAAGAACTTCTGGTAGTATTTTAAGAAACCTGGATAAATGTCAAAGAGCATACAATTTATACAACTGCTGCTCTGAAAGTAATGCCTCCTGATTTATTATGTTGGCCCATGACATCAGAGGTAGACGCTCCTGGTTTGGCAGTAGAAGTTGAACCTTCCCAGCAGTACCCCATTACACGCTGTTTCCATGTGACAGATGGCAGCAGAGGGGCAGACTGACAGAATGGCATTTGAAGCAAAGGTGTGTCACTGAATTCCTCCATGCAGGAAAAAATGACACCCACTGACTCTGATCAGTGCTTGCTGAATGTTTCTGGAGACCAACCTGTGAATGTGAGCACAATGAGGTGGTGGCTGGTGTGTTTCAGAAGTGATGACAGTGACAGTGCTGGTGCAGACTGTTATGAACATGGCATGCAGGATCTTGTTCATCAGTGGTAAAAAATGCACAGCTAATGGTGATGAAGACGTTTGATATAGTGTTGTCATGCTCTTTGCATATGTTTGTAGTTTCCATGGGCATAAATAGAAGGAATTACCTCTGGAGTGACCTGTGTATATCCTGACAGCCTCCTTCAGCTGAAAATACATATTTTATCAATTAAAAATAGTTTTCATCTTTAATGATTTTAACAAAACTTTTAGAAATTAAAAGGAAGAATGAGAAAAAGCAATGTGATATTTCCCAGAGATCTGAGTAGATCCATTTTCTACAGAAACCCACAGATAGGCTAGCCACTACTAAAATGCAGTTGTAAGAAAGAAACAGTTTTCCATTTACAAGAGATTGTTCAGAAGGCAAGCAACTGCATCATCTTTTCTTTCTCACAGTTCTGACAATAGTACTAAATATAACCACAAGAACCACTTGGGGTTTCCTTAATATTTCTTTGACAAAGAGCTACTTTTGGCAACATTGAAAGTGAAATACACATAGGCAGTAGGAGCATGGAGGAGATTATCCTTATGATATTTCTGATATAAGCAACAAGAGGCTTGCAAGCTTTGTTTGTCTGGATGCTATCAGTGAGGATGGTGAATTGGTGGCAGCCACAGCTCCTGACCCGCCAAAACCTCTCAGAGTGATACAGCTATTTCTCAAGCAAACACATTGTTTACCTGCACTGTATGTGCATTATATAGTCAATTCCTTCCAAAATACCTTACCCAATATGCCTGTGTGTGACAGCAGATGCCCTGTGCAAGGACAGCTGAGTGTAACTGGAAAGCTTTGTTTTCTACTATATAGCATGATAGTATGTTTGTGCCTGTGAAATGTGAGATAGAAACACAGCAGTCTGTCCATGATACCTAAAACTAAAATCCTACATTAGTGCCACCTGCATTAAATCTCTTGGTGTTGCACTTGTAGCCAATACTGACCACTGTTTACAGCGCACACTCCAGTACCACATCTACAATCCAGAGCTGAGATTTCCTAAGTAGAAAGTGCCCAATGATGGAATTTTACTTTCCAAGTGTGTGGACAACTGAAGGACAGTTTGAAAAACCTTCTTTCTATCAATACTGAGAGATACTTCAAAGAGTTTAGAATCTTCCCTAAGTTGCTCAGGTTTCCCTTTAGTTTAAAATAGAAACTCAAGCAGTAACAGAGCATGAATGTACTGCTGGCCAGGTGGAATAGCGTAGCTTCTTGCCTGGTCTTCTTGCTACCTCTGCACTCACTGCAAAAATTGTGTCTCTTCCTTTGGCCAAAGTCAGAAGAAGGACTAGGCAGGGGGCCAAAGCTCAGTGTATCTGGCTTGTATTCACATATGAAATTCATCTGATGGATGCTTTCCTCTGCAGTAGGTTTTGAGATGAGGAGAAGACAGATGTGAGAGCACATGTGAAAGCTGGCACTGGCTGTGGGATAAGGAGCCACAGGCAGTCAGCGGTGCCACTGGTGAGTCTGGGAACCATGTGTTCTTTAAGCAGTAATAAGTCACTGGGTTTAATATTCATTTTAGGTTTAAATACCACAACAACTAATAGCAATATGCATTATGCAAAATTGCCACAATAACCGCAGGCTTCAAAACAAAGATAAACAATGCTGTTTTCTTTTCTTTTTCTTTTTTTTTTTTTTTTTTCTTTTTCTGTACAATTATATAAAATAAGATAGATAACACCTGCTGACATTTTCTTCCTTAAAATTCTAGGCCAATATTGTGCTACTAACTAGATTTCAAAAGCAGGAGATGAAAATGATAAATTAAAAGCAATGCCAGATCTGTGCATATTTAGCTTTCCATTTCAGAAATCTCTGTATTTATCTACATGGTCTTCTACTTTTATTATCTTTTATTTTGTCTCTCTCTAATCTCATTATTATATCTTAACTCTAACCTGTTCTGCTTTTCACAGTAAAGCTTGCCGTAATCTTTTCTGATGACATTAGCATGGGAAACATTTTTATCAAATAGATAATAACAAAATAAATTGTATTTGTTCATTCTGCAATAAATAATATGATCTAAAGTTTATGATGTTGGGGGCTGAGGCTGTAAAACACGATGATACAATTCATGATTAGCTTTCTAAATAATGAATACTGAATCAGATGTAAGTCACAGCTCCAAAACTCATGTGTTTTCAGAATTCAGGATCAATAAAAAGATGTATGCTTTAAGAAAATTTATTTTGTCAGTATTTCTATTTATGAGCTACAACTATAGCTAATAAGGGACAAAAAATAGACTGTATATTTGCCATGTGCCATGTGTATATATGCACTTAAATAAAAAGCTGAATTTGGATGTACTTGATAACCTTTCTTTCCCTTTCCTCTCTTTTTCAGATAAATGGGCAGTTTTCTATAGTTATTCATTTAACATAAGGTCAGTTTGGTCTGAGAGGTTCATTTGTATGGAATCTCACCACTCTTCGTAGTGAAAAATAACATTAAATCAGGGAGATGAGGGAAAAAAGTCCTCTTTGCCAGTGTAAATAATGTAAGGATAATTTATTTGTTAAACATTACTTCCATCCATAAGTAATTGAATACTGTTACATCAGATATTCTGCATGATCCCAGCAGTTATTCTCAGCCAACCTTAGAAGCTTTCCCCAGTGCTCAGGTTTATCATGACTGACTACTTATCCAAAGGGCCGACTGCTAATTGCTTTGGTCTTTATCACATTTCAAAATGGAGCTTTCCTTTTTGATGTCTTCATCTGTAGAAAATGTATATTGCTGTGAAATACCACCAAAACAGAGATTACCACTTAATCTTTCTTTGCCCTTTCTTAGCACAAGAGAAAAAAGCAGTCTATCAGAAAGGGAATATGGGGTTGAATCATCTTATTCCTTCTTTTCACTGGTCTTGGGTTAACCTGTTGGACATTTTAGATCTTTCTGATATGTCTGCTTATTTTAGTGGAATCTCAGCAAAGTGAAGTTACAGCAATGCAGAACTGAGCCAAAACCCAGCAGTTTATATGATCTTTCAATCTGTTTATCTCATTGGGAATTGCCATCTCATGCCAAATCAGATGTGATTCAAAGGACGTTTGAAAATGGATGAGATGATTTAGACATGTCCAGACAATTGTTTAACATGTGCAATGTGAAAATGTAAGTTTTGCCCACTTGTACAATATGTCACTGGCCTTGCAAAGGCTAGCCTATATTTGAAGGTACTTCACTGCATTCTCTTTTTTTTTTTTTTCTTTTTTTTTTTTTTTTTTTTCTTTTTTCTTTTTTCTACCCTGCAATGAATTCTGGTATTTTACTCAGAGAAACCACATGAGCACTCAGTCTGGAAATGTGTGACTTGGATGCCTTTCCCATACAAATCAACTGCAAGTTTTTTGTACACTGTTCCAGAAACACTGGCCTTACTGGACATCATCTGTTCATTTGCAGCAAATCCAATATATCTTCTAAACACTGGGCTAACTGCCCATCGGTTACGTGCCGCATTAAATGCATACTTTAATCTAGTATATCCCTATAGAAAGACACTTCCCTGTAGAGAAGCAGGAGGAAAAAAAGACCGTCACCCTGAATTTCAGGATAAATTCAATAATCAAATAAGTATCATCCCAGTTTATACTTTCTTAGATTTTTGTCTTTTTCTTACATTTTTGATTTTTCGACTTTTGTCGATCTTGCCAAATTTAACATTCAGTTTTTTAATACTCTGTCTTTTCCAGGCTGCTTCTGGTTCAGCTCATTTTACAGTTGTTAGATTTAGTGCGATCTTTTTTACTTTAACTAGCATCTCTTTCCATTTACCGTCATTCCTAATTGCTATATGAAGGTGAATTCCCATCTGTAAACAGAGATTTGTTATCCAGGCCAAAAGAAGCATATCACCTGTGCCTATATTTCATAGTGTCAGGTGATATTTTATACACAGTTGTTTTCACAGACCTCACAGATCACTTGCAGTACAGTATTTGGGGAACTGGAAGCCTGTCTTAATGATCATTGCTCATGCACATGGTTGCTGGAAAATCATTCATGAATATTGAATCCAATTATTATGAACAGGTGCAACCAAGTAACTACATTTCACGCTCACTGAGATATCACAAACACTTAAATTTGATAAAGTTAATACACAAATATATACTCTGGTACACAACAATAACTTCATGTACATTCATGAGAATGCAAATATAATGATCATGATTCTCAGTTTTGGGGTTGTGATCAAGATTCATTTGCAGTAATTTTAAACAATTATTTCACCTCATTGCTTAATTCTTTCTACAGCTGCGAATTCAATAAAGGGAGAAAGCAAATGGCTTGTAATCCCTTTCTTACTAAAAACTGCAACTCATTTAGGTGTCTGGGAGAAAGAAAGGAAGTGATTGGTGCTTTCTGAAAATCTTTCTGAGCTGCATTTTTCTGGTATTTCCAGTAGCATTTAATTGGGATCAGGTCCCAGCCTCCTTCTACAACTTGAATGAGTCAGTCATGGGCACGTACCTGACCATGTACTCATAGTATATACTCAAGTGTGCTGCCTATACAGTCTTTGCCAACAGTTGTGTTTTCAGTCATATGGAAAAGCATAGCACCTTGTGGGTAGTCAAAGCCAACCCACAGAACTCTGGTGCCACCATTGTAAATCCAGCCCCACCAAGAACTTCTTAAAATCCAATTTAAAATATGGAGTCTGTTCCAAAAGTAATGCCTCCTAATTTATTATGTTGGCACGTGACATCAGAGGCTGATGTTGGTAGAATGACAGCAGAGGTTGAACCCTCCCATCAATATTCCATTATTGTTGCTGTGTGACAGATAGCAGCAAAGGGGCAGTCTGACAAAATGGTGTCTGACATGGGAATGCATATGAAGCAAAGGGGTGTCACTGAATTCATCCATGCAGGAAAAAATGGCACCCTCTGACATTCATCAGTGCTTGCTGAATATTTCTGGATAACACCAGTGGACGTGAGCACAGTGAGGTGATGAGTGGCACATTTCAGCAGTGCTGACAGTGACAGTGGGTCACCTCCACTGGTATAGGTGTTTGCAAGTGCAGTATGAATGCTCTTGTTCATTGCTGGTGAAAATGTATAGCTAATATTGAGAATGTTGAAAAATAGTATTTTGTAGATGAAAATTTGCTCTATCAAATAGAATTGTTGTATTCTTTGTATCTGTTGTAGTTTCTGTGGACATAAATAGGAGGTGTTACTTTCAGAGCAAGCTACATATTTTCCTTCATTGCAGAAATCAGAATGTAAGAACTGGCACAAGAAAACCATTTGTCTGATTTCCTATCCAAATTGTATTTAATTTGCCAGAATTGTTCTTTATCTTGCTTAATTCTTCCAGCAATCCATGTACCAAAAGAAAAGATGCATATCCTTTCTTAGCCTTCCACTGCTGAAAATAAATTCCTGTCGTTCAGAATGACAGACTTTCTTTTCTATCTAAAAATCCTTTATCTGCATGTATTCTCACAGTTTGTATTCTTTCTTGAGGTAGGATTCCACAGACCTAACCAGTGTTGCTCAGCTCCATTAATGCATTTTGATTTGGAAGCAGAAATGGTGAGTTGCCTCCACTGCTCTGCCGTGATTGCACATTGCATTCACAAGGGAAAAATGTCCTTATGAAAATTGGTCTCATTATTTTTATGCTTCATAGTTTCCAATAAAACAATTTTCACCAGAATTGGGACTGTTGTACATCACTGAGCAGAAAAGGAAATGTTCAGCAACCCAATAACCTTGTAGAAATTGTTGTTGCTGACCTGAGCCCTGAGCTGAAAGTTATAATGATAACAGCAATAATAATAACAATACTATTAATCTCTAATAACTTTAGAAAATACTTCTTCCTGTTTAGAGAAATTCTGTGTACTGACTCTTTGAGTTCCATCCTCAGTACTCACTTGGTTTCTGTACATAATGATTCCCAATACATTCCTCCGAAGTCATCTTCATCAATTCAATCTTCTATCTGTTGGGCAATATTCTCCCTCATTATTTCCAAGGTGATAGCAGGGCACTTTGCAATTGGCCTTCAGTGAGATCCGCTCACAAAATCTCTCTCTCCTTTCATTTTTTTCTTTAACAGCAAGGAATAAAAAGAGGCTTTTGAGTGTTTCATAACCTAGACAAGGACTGAAAGTGTCCTGAATATGTCTGGAATAATACAGACCTATTTTTTATTATCTCTGGTTATGTAAAATCAAAGACAATTAGGATTTCCTCCAAAACTTCAAAATTAAAGAAAGAAGAGATTATTCAAGCCTATTTAAATAGTCAGATTAAGGTCCACTCCTCAAATTTTTAGATTTGGAGCCTCTCTAAGCAACATGGAAATGCAGACAATGAGTAACCAGGATATGGAGCACAGAATGGTAGTTGGAGGTTGAATTCATACTCCTATCCAAACCGACATAACGTGCACTCTCATTTTGCATTTGCCTTAGGCAAGGACAGGAATTCACTTTAGAGTGTCAATACTGCCTAGTTACAAGGAGGGTGACTTGGAGAACAACCATTTGCCTTTCTTATGTTTAGTGGGCATTCACTGGGCAGCTGTAAGATAACATATTTTAGATTAAGCCTTGTGTAACTGCTTGGAAGATGCTGTGTCTCATTTACATTTTACTCTCTCCTGGAAAATATAATGCTATTATCCATATGTCATCTGTTTATTGTTCTTGAATAATGCATACAAGATTCGTGACTTCCCACTGTGGTACTTCATATTCATGTTGCTGTAATATTACATCCATTTAAAGCTGTACTAATGTAGTGGTAAATAAGGCTATCCATACATTCAGCATGTCTTTTCTGTCCATAAAGAAAAGCCAAGTCACAGATGTTTTTTACAATGTTACAATTAATAATCATGGTATCATGTTAGTGTCATCTTAACATAATAAAGAAGTGGATCTATAAATTGTTTTCTGCTTTTTCACATCATTTACAATGCCCTTTTGTAGCTTTTCCCAGCAGCAGGATCTCTGACAGTAACATTTTTTGAGCTGCATTCACAAAGAATAATTTCAGGTTAATGTTTTTTTTCTTAGATATTATTTGTGAAGTGGCATCATTAATTTTTTTCTATCATTAGTCTAGTTCTCTATAGAGCTAGATTTTTAAAACAAAAATCTTAACATTTTCTTTCTCAGATTTCCAAGCAAATATACTTTGCAAAACAGTGTGTTACATCATTCCAATGCTGGCCTAAACTTTCAACAGCCTAAGGTGAATGTCATTCCCAAGACTGAGCACCATAATATCTACGTGGGTTGATACAGAAATTCTACCTACTCTTTTGAGGTTACCCTTACTGCCATTTCTGTACAGCAATGGAGAAATACACAGTGTAGACACTGGTGAACTGTATGATATATGTATATATGAGTATGTATTTTCTTCAGTGATTTGTGGTATTTCCTGCTCTTTCTCTTTGCTGAAAAGACATGGGAATGTTTCTATTTGACCTCATGTTCAGTCATTATTTTATTTTTTTTTAAATCTGAATAAGATTATACCAAGAGTAGATGCAGTTCTGAAACACTGCTCCTTCTGTAATCTCTAAAAGCACATTCAAATTTTGAGAAAGTTGCCATTTAATCTGGGTTTTTCTCAGTCTTGTTCCCACTCACAGGGACAAGCCCTTCTGAGGGGCTCTGCACTACCATCTTGGATCTTGACAGTAACTGTCAGTGAAATGGAATATTGGGATATGATAAGGGTGGAGATACCCTAGCAGTTTATTTCAAAACCTCAAGTCAAATTTGATTCAAGCTCTTTTTTGAGAATGGTGAAGAGTAAGTGTATTCCCAGACTCACCTGGCTGTTGAGCCCAGCCATTGCTGTCCATTACAGGCATGCTGGAGGGAATGATTATGTAAATTGATTTTTTTGTTTTAACCTAAATAGATGCACTATTTCCTACTCAGAAAAGATTAAATGTATTCTTGTACACTGTAGCTGTAAATTACCTGATGTCTTCTGCTACTCTAAATCAGAGTTCCATTGCACAAGGAGCAAGAAAATATATATACAGCCATATTGTTGTGTAGTTCAGTAAAAAGTCTTTGGCAGTGTCCCAAAGAGATACTACCTGGAGAGCCTAAGGCTACAAGCATAATTTGTGCCTGGTCTCTCCCAAGTTCCAGTCCTCTCTTTATTGGAAATTTAATGAATCATCACAGAGATTTCAGTTTACTAAGTAAGTCTTTTTTCCTTCCAGTGTACATCTTGCTGTTTGAAGCCATGGAAGCTTTCAGCATTGGTCTATGGAGGTGATACATTCAATGAGTTAAGTACCTCTCCTTTTTCAATGATTTGTGTTATAATTTCATCTGGAGATATTTAGTTTTTAGACTGTGGAAAACAGTGAATCACTATTCCTAGAGATTTTCTTAGTCAAGTGTCCTAGTCCATTTAGTTGCACTGATCCTTATCCCAGTCATCTTTGATCTTTGTAGTCATATTAATTTTACTTCAAAGAACACATCAACTAAACCTGCAATAATACTACAGACACACATGACATATAATGTGTTTGTTTAGTTTTTCCAAGATATTTTAAAATTATTTTGTCTACTATGCAAATGCAGCGACATATAGTAAAAAAAAAAATGCAATGTTCTTTTGGATTTTAGCAATTTTGACAGGACATTTTAAAAGCTGTTCTGTTCTGGAGGGCACCTTTGCAGATTCAGTTATGTAGTCAATGCCACTGATGAGTAATCCTAAGTGACTAAAAACTTGGCACCTGCCTTGATCCACTGCTATTTTTCAGATATCACATTGATCACTTTTACAGTCTGTTATAAAGAAAGCTTAAACTGAGCTTTTCACAGACTCAGAAATGCTTATGGTGAATATCCCCAATCACATTTCAAGAGCATCCCATCAAGTTCAGTTGATAAAGATGAGATTAACCTATTATGGATGTCATTTTTCTAAAACACCGATATTTTCATTTGTCAGTTAACGCTGGTGAGAAACAGGTTTGACCTTTAGGACAGGATTATGTGAAAAGTTGTCAAAATGGATCAGGAACTCACATAAAATACATGCAGTACAGCATTACCAAGACAGCAGAGTTCACTGATCCTTATTGTCTTCCAGAAAACCTCTTCCTTCTAGAAACATCAGTGGCAAACACCAACAAGTAACTGCTTTGCTTAAAGATGAAGGCTGCTCTGACAGTAACACCTCCTATTTATTATGTTGGCCCTTGACATCAGGGGTGGATGTTGGTGGAATGGCAGTAGAGGCTGAACCTTCCTGCCAATATTCCCTTACATTTTGTTGCCATGTGACAGACGGCAGCAGAAGGGCAGCGACAGCAGAAGGGCAGTCTGATAGAATGGCATCTGACATGGATTTTTTTTTTTTTTTTTTTTTTTTTTTTGAGGAAATTTGTATCATTTGGTATTAACTTATTTGGTGATAATAGGTAAGTAAATGTATTTTAAAACTTTTTTAGAAAATATTTTGTTCAAAATAGCTGTAAGGTACAGAAATAGCTATTTTATAACATCACCTATCATGACTGAACGGTACACAGTAATGTCCAATATTGTCTATGTGAGAACTTCATCCTTCTTCCAAATTTGCTGAATGATCATTAACTGTTTCCTATTTCAGATGATCAAGCATTTTATTGATGAAGCTTTTAAAGAACTTATACAAAACCATACTGAAATTCAATGACAGATCTGAAAACTGAATGGCTTTTCTGCATAGGCAACCATCAGTTATATCAGCAAGATCCTTATATAACCAAAAGTAGTCCTCCAAAGACAAACCTCTCTCCAGGGCTAAAATATGAGCCCCAGTCCTGGAGAGGGTAAACCCTCAGTTCAAGAATAGTTATTCACTCCTGTAATTGAATACAAAAGACATAGGGATTGATTTTCACCTATACTCAAATTCATGGCTCCTGTGAGGGTCTGAGCTGCTGACAAATAATTTCAGCTTCAGCCATTGATTATGCTTCCATGGTGAATGTTAGATATACAGTAAGATTGATTTAATATATATTGCAGGAGTAATATAATATAAGCACTCTCCATTTCTTAGTCCATCTGTTACTACTCATAAGCTGTGCCGTGCACAGGAGATGTAGGATTTGGCTCCTAAGAAGGAAATGGCCATCAAGTAGAAAAATGAATTCACCCTCATTGTACTGTAGTGATATGGTGAAGATAATCACTGCAGCTCTATTCCATTTGTTTTGAAACACATAGCCTTTGCATTTTCAAACTGCCTTGACCATATTACCACTCATGTATTCGCATGAAAATCTGACATCAGAGTACAGAATAATAGCTGGAGAAATTATCCTCTCATTTCATATTTACCTTGTTTCCTCTCCTGAGTCACTGAAAACACAGTGACCTAGGTCCATGATTTTATATATATATATTTTAACTACATATACACACATGTATAAAAAAATTAGTGTGTATACTGCCAAACTCTGTAGCTCACTACTCATCTTCCCAGATATCTTCACACACCGTAATTTCTGGTGCTTAAAATTGGTAGACTGCAAAAAGTAGCACTCCTGCGTTCCCTCTCATTTGTATTGTGAATACTCATTTCTCTGAGAATTTTGTTGCTTGTATCTGACCAGTAAAGCCCAATTAAAAATGTGTCCTATTATTTGTTTTTGTTTGTTTGTTTGTTTGTTTTGATAACCTAAATCATATTCTGTCTGCTTTTAAACAGTGCTGTTTACCTCCTCATGGCCCACTGAAAAAAAAAGATACATGCTTACACGCTTTCAAAATGTTTTCTCTTTTATTTCTTTTCTTCACATTTTCCTTCCAAAGCTTCATTGTAATCAATAATTCTAACTAGCTATCTAACATGCTTAACTTTATTTTTCCTAATAAAAACAAATAGTAGGAATAGAATGTGTCCAAAGCCATTTATTTCCGTTCCTTCCTCAAGACTTGCTTCTTTTCTTTTATATAATGAATTTTAGCATTTCAAATTCTAAGCTGAAGAAAAATCCTTCTCTTTGAAGAAGAGTTTCTCATCAAGAGAGCCTTTTTTTTTAAAGCAAGGATATCGAATCCACCCGGATGGAACAAACACCTTAAGACATTTTCCGTACATGAATGTCTCTTTAACAGAATTAAAATTCTAGAGATTTAGTTCTTTGCAGGCTTAACTCAACTGAAAGAATAAGAATTGCGGTGATAAAACAATATGATTACTTCAGTATTCATGTAGTCTAAACTACAATTCATTAGGATTTCTTCAGTAGCCTATGTCCATGGTGATCTTAATTTTTGCTTTTTCAGAAGAGCTTTATGATAGGTTAGTTCTTCAGAAATACTTATCATCTTTTACAGAAGATTTAATTTATTTCTCCATTATGAAATGCAAGTTTTGGAATTATTATTCTTTTCATTATTATTGTTATTACAGAACTTCCAGTGTTGGACAAATACACTGCTGTAGGTATCTGCCTGTTTTCATCCCTTTTCTTCCAATTCCAGTGCCTAAACAATTGATTGTTCACTTGGAAAAACAATTTGTTTTCCCTAATGAAAAAAGATAAGACTGCATTACCTATTTGGTGTGGAACTGGGGCTCCTCAACCTTCTGCATTTTTTCCTATTACATCATAAGTCTTACTTCTAGACAGAAATAAGAATGAGAGATTGCAGCCTGTAGAGCTGCTACTTACATAGCTGCTATAGCTACTGTCTTAGCATGCTCAAACATATTCCTGATCAACTTCTCTTTCACTGTTTTTTCTGATTAATGCTGGATATCCTATTTGTTAGGATATTATTGTTGTATCTGCAGAAATACTGTCTCTCATTTGAAGGGTGGTGGGATTTTTTTTCAACTTCAATGTTTATTTTGTGCATATTAATACTAATTTCAGTTCCTAATTTTCCAGTAAGGCAATTAGGACACTAAAAGATCCCAATCATGGAAAAAGTAATTAGTTACTAGAAGATAAAAATTTGCAAATTTGAACACATTTGTATGTACTTATGTATATATGAATTGGTTTGCATGCATAACTTTGAATTTTACATAAATGACATAAATTCATTTAAATATATAAAAGTAAAATTCCAGTAATTTTCTATTCATCTTCTGTGGAATTTAGTAGCTTTTTAAAAATGCATGCATTCTTATGAATTGATGTTGGTATGTAAGCAAGATTATCTATTTTCTTCATTAACTTTTATAATTTGGGTATATAACTTTTATAATTTGGGTATATAAGTGGAACTAAACATTCAAAAGCTAAGCAAAGTTTGTGTTGTTTACATTAAAGTACTGGTAGGTACCAGGTACCCACAAAAACCAAACAAAACCAAACCAAAAGAACAGTCTTATGTATTTTTGATTTTGGATAAAAAATGCACAGCTCAAAGACTTTCTTCTCTATGACTCAAACTTTCCTAAGGTTTTGAGTCAAATTATATCTTAGTGTTCACTTAAAAAAAGGAAAAAATGAAACAAAGAAACAAAAAACCCAGAACACAGAGTTCTGTAGAAGACAGACATTGCAGATAAAGCCTTCCTGTGAATGGCCAAAAATACCCAAACATTGGACTTGCTGGAACAAGATATCTGTTGTAAAGGAAAGCTGACAACAGATGGTCATATTGTTGAATGTTTTTGTCTCAGATCATCACTGAAGTTTCATCTGTTAATGGTGAAAAAGATAAGATCTCCAAGACAAGAAAGATGTACTTAGCTCTGATTATTTCAGCTCACCTGACTAGTAGAGTTTTGAGAAATATTGGCTGTTTGGTTTGATGAACCTTGGAAAATTGGCTGGTTACCTTTTTGTGCTGTGGCTTGTTGTCTTTGCTCTTTGCAGCCATTTCACATGTAATTCATAGAGCCTGAAAGGGAAAAGAGTTAAGGTAATATACATAAATCAACACTGAAATTAGATGTCAATAGATCCACTCCACTGCTTCACACGTTGGAAACTTCTTATATGGAAAACATTGCTCAGTTGTAACACTAAGCAGCAGTGTTGAAGTAAATAAATGTGGGGTGGACATCAAGTAGATAGATAACAGGTCTTCAGAAAAAATAGCTAGTCAAGATGAACATTTTGTATTTTTTGCTAAAGCAAATGTTAAGCCAAGTTATGCTGCAATGTGGCTTGTAAAATAGAAAATGGATTATCCTATAATACTCAGAACTTCTAGCATCCACTGAAGGGAATTCCCTTCCATTTTGGGCATGCATCTTCAAGAAAAGCTGTAGATGAATGGCGAAAGCCCAAAGAAGTATGAGAAAAAATAATAAATCTGAGAATAAAATAATAAATCTGAGAAATGCAGTCTATAAGGAAGCTTGTGAATTCACATCTATATTATAGTTAAAAATAGCACAAATAGCAAAATACATGAAGGACTGTTGCAAGGAAGGAAGCAAATGTTGTTTTTTAATAATTTGTATAGAGAAGACAAAATGCAGAAATTGAAGTTACATAGTAAAGTTAAGTTTCTAATTGTAAGGCTCATGATACACATGGAAAAACACCTGCTATAGCAGACACGGTACCAGTTGATCTGGCCTTGGAAAATAAGCCAGGTCTCCTGTTAAGAGCCAGCCACTTGTCTTTTCTTGCAATACTGTAGTTTATTAAATGTGAAGGAGTGAAAATGGCAGAAAACAGAACAGAATGGCGAACTGTTACAATACTGACCTATCTCCAGATAGGTGCAAACAATGCTGTTTTAATCATACCTTTATTGTTTTCTTCTTCCCCAGCCAAAAGTGTTTCCTTGCTAAGTTTGGCTGAATGTAATTTTACCTCTAATTTGGTTTCATTTTTAAGAATCTTTGTTTATTTAGTACACACTCATGTTTGTCAATTTAATATTTATATCAATTTAATATTTAATACATCTGTACACTTTAAAAGTTTCTATCGCAATGCTCCACTTGCTTTAAATTATTAACTGAAGTTGAATGAGTAGCCACTTTCAAATCTTCAGACAAAAACCATGTTTTAATCTCAAATTTTAGTTGTTGTGGTGCTATCTAACGTTTGATAGATACCTTTCATTTTAGGACAGTATAATTCTATTAAATGGACGCTTGGTTCAACAGTTGATCCCACATTAATACCAAATAAATATGGTGCTAAGTTTACTTATAAACGAATGTAGTATAAAGGTAACTGTTGTTTCTTCGAGAAGAGTCCTCTACAACATAAAATTTCCTCCAAGTCAAAAAAAGTTTATTTCACTTCTGGTAATTTTATTGTGTGTGTACTAGGTGGAAATACAGACCTGTGAAAAGGCTCATTTTAGCAGGGATAACAACTCACAGAAGTTATTCTGAGGAATGGGGTGGAATGAATCATATTCATACGTGTACGTCTTGGATGGCAAAAATCAATGCTTTCTCTTAGCAAAGACACTCTCGGGGATAGAGAAATCAGAGCTGCGAAAAACCTAACAAATTTTGCCTGACAGATTTTCCAGGCAAACTACACCGCTGGTGCACTGGGAGTGTGCTGAGGATGTCAGTCCCTGTGCAAGTCGGTGCAGCCCTGCTCACGGCGGCTCATTTTGGAGCTCTAGGGAGACCAATAGCCTGCACATTGCCCCAACATACCCAAGATGCTGGCAAGCAGTCCTGGGGCTGCAAGAAGCCAGAGGCCTGCCCTGTGCAGCTTGGTGGAGGATACAGTGCATGTGGAGAGGTGAGCCGAAAAATGCACAGAATAATAGGAAAAGGCTGATGTGAAAGGGAAGGAGAAAGCAACGTAGCATTTCAGGATGAAGAAAAAAAAATGCTTAAGTCTCTATCCTATTAGCATCAGAAGCACAACTTCTTCTAGCTTCAGTAAGTGACAGATGTCATCTCAGTGGCCTGGTTTGGTCCTGTTTCCTGTGATGTGCAAGGACTCACCACTCTGAGATGGCTAACAGTGGTCAGGTTCTGGGATCCCAATTACTGGGATCAGTATACCATTATACAATTAGTGTATAATGGTTCCCTCTTATAGCATCCCAACCTCCCTGAATCTTTAATAAAACTCTGAAAAGTAATAATCATGTTGGGAATGGTGTATTCCTGCAGGCCTATGCCACAACATGTAGCCATTGTATTTGCCTTAAATAGCCCCTGGGGAACAAGTGGAAATTTGTTCTTCTATGCAGAAAATAGCCCTTCTGAGAGAGCGGAAATCATCATTTTCTTGCCCACTATTACCAGCAATTACACCTCTGCCTCTTTATTTGTCAGAGCTAATAACAGTGTTGTTGTGACTCAGAAAAGAGCAGATAAGACAATGAAAGATGCACCACCAGCATGGTGCAGATGGCAACTGAACTGCCTCTGTTCCTTGTTAGTGAAAATTATTTGATGTGAATGTTGTTGCCTAATAGGGCCCCATCCGACTGCAAGTGATTGTAGCACAGGCAGAAGAATAACGGAAAATTGTTGCAGCAAGATGGTTGCTAGGATAATGCTAGCAGTAAGAAAGGAAGTAAGTGAAATTGAAAATTACATATTTAACAACCAGATAAATAGCAATAATTATTTGGAGCCAGAATTACCTTAATTTGTTTCTTCCCATTGTGGGTCATTAATTACAGGAGTAAATCTGCTGATCTCAGTGGGATAATTATCTTGACATTGGCCTTGCCTTGCCAAGGGGTTTTCAAACCATGGATGAGACAGCAGAATTCCTCCCCTCAGTAGCATGTTGAGGAGCCATGGTAAGGCGCTGACACAGACGGTACACAGTAGAACAAGGTGGAAGGCTACAGGGAACCACCCAAGTCTTTTCCAGTGATCCTCTTATCTTTTCAATACTATGGACCAAGAAGCAATGCTGCTTTATGTTAAAAAAAGAAATAATAATAAAACAAAAAACAACAATCTCAGGACAAGAAGTTGCGAGAGACATATAGCCCTTATTTCTAAAGGCAAATTTGCCTTGCTTTCATTTTTCAAAAGGAAAGGGCAAGTCTGTTTACTTCATTCTCATCAGAAGTGCTGACCCTTGTTCTGTTAAACAGGATAGAGCCTGCATTGATTCCACCTGGAAAATAACATAGCTGAAAATCAGATGGTTTACACTCACAACAAAATATATAGCAATAATGAAGTTGGAAGAGCAAGGTTGAGCCTCAAGCCTGATCCAACTCATACCATGAAATCATCAGTTTTGTAAACTCAGGAGAGTTAGACTTCTTCATTATCTGAATGGAACTTTTCACAAAAAGCCTCAGGAGCTGAAGGAGCAGTGGAGATACTTGAGCTTGAAATCAATACACTGCCATGCTGCTCAGTTCCTTGGTGCACTTTGTCACTTGGAGGCAAGCACCACCAGTGTTTGAATGCTTTCTGCCACTACAAACCCTGCAGCAAGAGCATCCCTGCATCCTATGAATGCTCAGTTGACCTCTTAGAGAAGATTAGTGTAACTAAATACCTTGCTGAAGAAAGTGACCAAGCTATTGAGCCTATGTATGTCTGCTCACCCTTGGTCACATCAAGCTCTGGTTCTCACAGTACAAGGGAACCCCTCTGCTAGCTCAGCTGTTGAGAACAGTGGGGTCGTGAAGGCTGCTGTGTGATGCTTTCCCAGTATTGTCCCAGCCTGTGAGCTGGAGGTTGACATCCTGAGCTTAAGTGGACTTAGAGTCACATGTATTTTTTTGTTTGCTTGCTTGTTTGTTTTTTTTGTTTGTTTGTTTTGTTTTGTTTTGTTTGGTTTTTTGTGTGTGTGTTTTGTTTTTTTTTTGCTTTTTTGTTTGTTTTTCGATAATTTTTCATTCTTTCCTTTCTTTAGTTTTTCTGTCTTACCTTTTTTTAACAATATAGTTTTGACATCAACAAAGTCCTGTGGCAAAGAATTTACCATTAGATTACACATGAGAACAGGTATTATATGTCTTGGCTTGTTTTGAAAGATCCATCTGATCATTTCATTTGCCACCTCCTAGGTTTATGTAATGAAAGGTGAGGAAAAAGCAACCCTTTTTGAATTGCCACACCACTTGCAGAGCTGCCGGAGTCCTTTATAGACCTTTTGCCTAATACTATTGCTATACATACCCCATGTTCCTCCTTTTGCTGAGTTAAAAGGTCTTAGTCTATTTACTCTTTGCTTATATGGACATCTACCACACTTGTGGCTACCCCTGTCACACCTATCAATACCTTATTTCAACAAAATGGTAAAGCTGGAAGACAGGAACTGCACACAGCACTCATTATGTGTGAGCACTGTTTATTAGCATTGGTGTTGTCTGCCACTTTATCACTCTTCTGGCTTCCTCCTAGCAGATGAGAAGAGTTTGACTCATTGAAATGATCACAGTCATGATTCTAGCATAGTTATTGATGCTAAGTCTAGAAGCATGCATTTTAGATGAGATCTCTCATTACACTTTATTTCTTACTGGAGGAATCATTAGGATGAGTGAACTTACACCATTTATACCTTTTCTACATGAAGTCTAGATGCTGGATTGAAGTAAAGTACCCATGAGTGTGCTGCACTCATTGCAGGCACTAATGCTGTTTATCTGCTCTTTGCAGGCTGTGCTGTACTCAAGGTGACTCTCACAGATACCTACATGCATAAATATTACACTAACCACTATACCTCAAGATATACATAATGCATTACTTAGTCGAAGCAGCAGCATGAGGCAATGCATTACACAAGGTACTGACATTGAAACAGACTCAGGGCTCTTACCAGCACTGAGAGTGCTTAATGGGGGCCTGCTCCTGACAGGCAGCATCACTCAGCCTCTCACAAAAGAGGGCTAAGGTACTTACCCCAGAAATTGGAACGACTTTCTCCACAGCATAGATCAGCTACAGCACTGCTCGGTGTTCTTTTAGCATGATTCAGTGTCTGAAGAAAAAGGAGTTGCTGCTGCTCACAATAAGGCCAATGAATATTTTGCCACTGGATTCAGTGAAGATAGAGATCTACTTCTTGTGCTTTTCTGTAAAGAGTAAATCAAACTGACGTCGTTAGTGAAATAATACACATAACCCATTTTCTGCAGCTCTTACCATGCACTATTAGTTGCTCAGCTGTGGATCTCACACTGTGTGGGGTGCCTGGGAGTGAGCTTCAGCTACAGTGGGTTCACAGTGTAGTGCTTGGTCTGCTCTCTGAAACTCAGCCCAGAAATTCAAGTGCCCTCACTGTCCTACTCAAATCTCCTCATGCATCAGAGGTACCACAGGTTGGGGACTTAAACTGCTCTTGTTCTTTCAGCTTTCCTGGTTCTTCCTTTTTACACGTACTGGTATCACTTATGTTGTGGTTCTGTGATTTCTGTTATCAGCATTCCACATCTGAACATCATGTAGTGCACTGGGAGTTAAAGAGTTAATGCTACGGTTCTGTGGATTGCCAGTAGTTCTGGGTGCCTCTCTCAGAAGAGATGAACTACAGCTCCCAGAAGACTTCATTATTCTTTTTCTGTTTCTCATTTAGAGAGAAAGATAAAACTGTTTGGGAGTCACAAGACTACTCTTTTTCCACTCATCTCTGTGGTGTGTGCTCCCTGGCCCTTCTGCCTACAGCACTAGAGTACAGCTTCATTTTATTTATTAGCTTTGATTCCGATTATATTGTATTATATTATCTCACATTCCACTATCATATTTAGTAAATTAGTTTTCTACCTTAGCTTGTTCTGCTTTTTTTATTTTTCCGAAGAGGCCCACCTTCCCCCTTCCCTCTGTCCTGGGGTGTAGGTCCCTCTGCCCCATTAGTAACAGAACTGAGTTGGACCCAGCTGGAACCGTGACAACTTAGTATCTGCAAAAGCAACTGCTTTACTCTGTTGCTAAATGCAACTTGACACTGCTTAGAATCTCTGTCAGCAGAGCTCAGTCTCTGAAGAGAACCTTGTACACAAATCATAGTAAATATAGGAGATTTTGAACTCAGAAGTCATCACAATCCACAAACCAAATTCTGTGAGATGAACAAGTGAAGCTGGATTAAGCGATGATCTCTGACCAGATTTCAAAACATAAACTCCCTGCACTTACATTTAGCATAGGGACTCAGAAATGGAAGCAATCAGTTTTTAGGACTTCAGCCCATCGTGCCTGCACTTAATGAACTCTTACATGCTATTTGAAGATGAGAACAAATTTGTCACTTTCTTACTGCCCCTTAAATGAGGAATGAGCAGTGAGAGTAAGGAGGAGAAAAGTCTTTAAGAATTGTTATATCCTTTTCAAATAAACTACATAGATAATAATTTCTGTCTGCCTTCTCTGCAAGTATGGAAATTTAAAGATGTTGATCTAGGTTCATTTTGTATGTGAGGCTTATGAAAAAAATATATTGGACAGTTTAGATATAGATATTTTACTTGTTAAGACTTTAACTCATATTACAGCTCTTAGTGAAATGCTACCTTTAGCATAATCATAGAATCATATCATAGAATCACAGAATGGCCTGGGTTGAAAAGGACCATCATGATCATCCAGTTTCGACCCCCCTGCTGTGTGCAGGGTCACCAACCACCAGACCAGGCTGCCCAGAGCCACATCCAGCCTGGCCCTGACTGTCTCCAAGGATGGGGCATTCACAACCTCCTTGAGCAACCTGTTTCAGTGCTTCATCACCCTCTGTGTGAAAAACTTCTTCCTAATATCTAACCTAAACCTTCTCTGTCTTAGTTTAAAACCATTCCCCCTTGTCCTATCACCATCCACCCATTTAAACAGCTGTTCTCCCTCCTGTTTATACGCTCCTTTCAAATATTGGAAGGCCACAATTAGGTCTCCCAAGAGCCTTCTCTTCTCCAAGCTAAACAATCCCAGTTCCCTCAACCTTTCCTCGTAGGAGAGGTGCTCCAGACCTCTGATCATCTTAGTAGTCCTCCTCTGGACTAATACTTCAACTTCAATAGATGTTTGAAATCTGTTTAGATTTTTAACACAAAATTTACTTCTAGAAGTGACTCTTGAATTATCTGTACATGTTGCAAGGTCTCTCATTAAACTCCCTGCAGCAACAGGAGGCCAGCACAGCTAACTGGCACAGCACTATAATAAGAAAACCACAGTAAAATAATCAGGGAGTGGATCATGCAGTCATAGTTATAAGTACATAAAATTCATCTCCTGAACGCTTTTTATGCCACCGCTACACTATTATCCTTATACTATTTCTTGAGCATTGCAATGAAAATGTGAAAAGTGACCACTGGAAAAGAGACCAATCAAAATATTAATGAAAACTCGGTGGATGAAACTTGAATTGTCTGGTGGGATATGTGTTCCTGTCCCTGAGATGTCTGCACGGAGCTGTAGAGTGAATGCAAATTATACGCCATACTTAGTGCAAGATACACTGAACTGCTGGATGAATGTCAGGGACAAAAAATAAAACTCTGTGGACAATTCCAGTAAGTTATCACAAGTATCAGAAATATTGCCTGATCTTCATTATTTCCATATGAAAGTCTTGCATAAATCAAAGCAGTGTTTTTTGTCAATAGGTCACTGACTGCAGTGCACCAAACTGCATGTAAAAGGGAATCTGCCATACTAGTACTTCACCTCTTCATTTCCTTTATGTCTTTAAATCAGTAATACAGCATCAAAACCACCACAGGTCTGACTGGCACAAGTTATTTTTTATATCTCTGTTGTGTTCTTCAGCTAGCAAGCCACAGAGCATCCTCTGTATAAGCAGTTCATGTTTTCTCCCAGGAAGCTGATCTTTTACAAAAATCAATTGACTAAAAAGTCCACAATTCTTGTCTCTCTCCTAAATCTCTTGATCTCTCGCTCTCTTTCACAATTCTTTTTAACCTTTTCCAGCTAAAAGTCTTGATTCAGATGCCTTGTCCACAAAATATAAATAAGCTAATGACAGCTATTTTTTATTTTTTTTTTCCTAGCCATCACTGTCAGACATCTTCATTGTTTTTTTCTGAGTTCTCCCCCGATGTTCAAGCTGTGCACCAAAACCTCCAGAACTGCCTCTGGGCCTTGGGGGCTGTAACCTTCATCCTGCCTCACAAACCAGCAGCACCCTCAACCCCTGTGATACCACCACTTACATGGGACGGGCTCAGAATGCACTCAAGGGACCTCACATCCTTTATGTCTTTAAACTGTTTCTACTTTTCCCATAAGCAAAATTCAGTCCCCCTCAGAAAACCTTACAATTCTTCACACAGGAAACACTGTCTGTAAATGCTCTGGTGCATCTTAGTACATTTAACCTGCTAGAATCAAAGAGGAGAAAACAAGCAGTTTTCAGTTTTGAAGACCAACAGCTCATGAAGGAAGAATTACTGTTGTTTTTATTTGTGTGGTTTTTTGTTTTTTGTTTTTTTTAACCTTTTTCTATTTATAATGAAAATAAAGAAAACAATTGAAAGTAAGGGTGCCAGATAGCTACCCCTTCTAATGGAAACCATCTCTGGAGCTTACTATGAAAGCCTACACCTCCTGCCTTGTTAGAAGAGGAAATGGTGCAAGAGGCAGGTGTTTCTGCAGCAGGACCTTCTTGTCATTTTTGTAAGTCCAAGCTACAGAGGACTGATTCACCAGGGCTGGTGTGCCGGGTTTGTCCCACTCAGTGTCTTTTCTATTATAAATGCCACAGATGCATCAATATAGACTACTTTTCACTTTTAATTTCCCAAGAAAGCACTTTCAAAAAAGAAGATGAGACAACTGTGAAAAATTTGCCACTTGTATCTGTTAGTGAGAGAACACCCACCATTCACAGGTACAGTAAATGTCTGCTCTCATTCATGGCTATAATGAGGCTGTATTTCTCCCAATTTATAATACTGCAGTCAATGCTAGACTAAAGAAACATCTTTTCCACTCCCCTCTATGAAACAGATACCAGCTGGCACCCTTGGAAAAGTACAGAGCGATGCCTCATACTTTCCATTATTTAAACAGCATAGCTTTATTGAAAAAGAAAAAAAAACAACACAAACTCAACTTCACCTCCCCAAAATCTATCAACTAGACAATCTCCTTCCCTTTTGAATACCATAAAATTGCAGACATTTTCCTCTAACAAAAAAACTGTGGGCATTATTAGGTTGAAAAATATTTCTAATTTTCCACATTTTATGTCTAAAAAATATTATTGGGAGGAATGTTATTTTCCTCTTTTTTTTTCCTTTTCTTTTTTTTTTTTTTTTAATCCCATCTCAGTGTGTGTATTGTGTTTAAGGATTTCTCATGTTTTCAGTTAAGTTTTTCAACTTCCATTACAGAAAACAGCTGCTACTGCCCTCTTGGCAGAGCAGGTATTTGGGAAGGAAAGCACTTCAGAACTGCCTCTAATTAAATATATTTGTGTACATATATTCTTATATTTACTATATATTGTAGTATATATATATATGCTTATATCATATTAAATATATGTATATATATAACTATGTATATATTTAATTATATATATATATACATATAAAGGGATAAAGCACCTTTAAGTTTATGATGATACAAAAATTCTGTCACTCAGTTTCTTATCTAAAGTTTAAAATCAATGTTGTGTTTAAGAAAATGACATGAAAAGAGTGTCTTTCTCTAGCTTCTCAAAGTCTGTAGTTAGAAGCAATCACCATTTGTGTTTCAAAAACTCACCAGTTCTGTACCGGTGAGTAGAGACTGTTTTGTTAAATGTCATTCTTCATGAGCTGTCAAGCACTTCACACTACTTGAAAATAAGACATATTATTAAGGAGTCTTAAGAAGGTCTCCAGGACGTAACTGTCAGTCTTTCTGCTTTTTTTTTTTTTTTTTTTTTTTTTTTTTTTTTTTTTTTAAATCAGGATTTTTTTATTTTAAAATTATTTTATCAGATTATTTTATCAGGAGATATTTTAATGTACTGAATTTTCAGTGTAGGTGCTTTTCTTGTTTTCTCAGCTATCCCAAAGTTGCCTGAATTCCAAAGCAAAACATGTTAAAGGTGTCTCAGCACAATACGTTTCAGGTGGTTTGAATCTGGGAAGGCTAGTGAGAGTGTGGGAATTGCTGAAGAAAATGTATGTACTTAACATTACCTCAAATCACAACATTGTAACTGCAAACTCCCAAATTTAGGAAAGTTTCTGTCTGAATTTTCTGTGTGGCTTCCATGTTATTAAAAATCACTAAAAGATCAAAGTCTCAGGCACAAATCCCAAACATATGGAAAGTATGACTATGATACCCCTTCCCAGCTGAACCAATCTGCAAAACAAGCGCCAAATACATTGGAGAAGATCTTTCCTCCATCCTTCTGATTTAGTAAGCATTCAAAAGTACAGGTAGGAAAACCACCAGATAAAAAAAAAAATAAAATAAAATAACAAGGACAAAAGAACCTGGAAAACAAACAAACAACAAAAACAATATTGGAGTTATTCTGCAAAATGAATCACGGTAAAAACTATTTGCCTTCTAAGAAAACCGAATAAATGCTAAATGATAATGTAGCAGTATATTTTGCTCTGACATGCATTGCCTTGCCCTGTTAATGTGCATGGATCACTGAAAGAATATAAATTATAATCTTCAGAAATTTATGAGAGGGAAACATCAGTTGAACAACAACAACAACAACAAAAGTATTACAGCAATGACAAACTGCACATATATTATTTAATTACTTGATGGTAAATGTCCAGCAGAATGTAGTTCTGAAACTGATAGATTGCTGGACTGTTATCTCCCTTAATTTCTCTTTAATAGATTAAAAACCACCCCTCTTCTATAAACACAGTTATAGGTACAGGAAAGGTACATGATTTATAACGTTTCTAAATAGATGGCACTGTGATGAATTACCACTTCAGAAGATTAGTAGATTATTGGTTGTGGGCTCTATCTCATAATTATTCACATTTAAAGCTTTGATTCCACCAAGAGAATCCTCATAGATGTTGCTGCTTTTTCAAGTGATGTATGAGGATTCTGAACGTCACAGTTAGCTCTTTATTGGCCCGGGCCAAAAAAAAGCATGTCAGTCAGCTCTACAGAAACCTCCTGGTATGAGGTTTTGGTTCCTTTTGGGAGGTACACCAGGGCAAGCCTCACATTTATGGCCAAGGAGTAATTGATAAGGAAATTTCACTGCTGTGAAGTTAAGCAACCCAAACACAGCATCTGCAGTGTATGAACACCCACTTTGATGACAGCTCGTATGTTCCAAAATACTGCCTATAAGCATCTTTTTAACATACAGCATTACTTCAAAATTATATTTCCTATCTTCTAGTTGTTCCTCCTATGCCACTACCACATAATAGTCATGTGGAAAGAGGTTAGAGAAAAAATACTTGTGTTTTCACCCCTCCGGTTCATTTTAAGTGTTGCCTACCCACTTCTCACCATATTCTGGGTGGTTCCCAGCCTGTGAAAGAGTCCAATCCGGGAATTATGGATCTGAATTTTAAAAAAAGGATGCAAGGAAATGAGGAAAAGGATTTGATCAGGAAATGTGTGCTGTTAAAATTCATTTTCAAAACTTCATTGTAAGGAAAGAAATGTTGTGTTTCTTTGTACATTCAGAGAAATGTGTACATTCTCATGTGTATGTATCACAGAATCACAGAATCACAGAATTATAGGGGTTGGAAGGGACCTCTAGAGATCATCGAGTCCAACCCCCCTGCCAAAGCAGGCTCCCTACAACACGTCGCACAGGTAGGCGTCCAGGCGGGTCTTGAATATCTCCAGAGAAGGAGACTCCACCACCTCCCTGGGCAGCCTGTTCCAGTGCTCCGTCACCCTCACCGTAAAGAAGTTCTTGCGCACATTCGTGTGGAACTTCCTATGCTGAAGTTTCAGCCCATTGCCCCTAGTCCTGTCCCCACGCACTACTGAAAACAGACCAGCCTCGCCACTATAGCTCCCACACCTCAGGTATTTATAAACCTGGATCAAGTCCCCTCTCAGCCTTCTTTTCTCAAGGCTAAACAGACCCAGTTCCCTAAGTCTCTCCTCATAGGGGAGATGGTCCAGGCCCTTCACCATCTTTGTGGCCCTCCGCTGGACTCTTTCCAAGAGATCCCTGTCTTTTTTGTACTGGGGAGCCCAGAACTGGACACAGTATTCCAGATGAGGCCTCACCAGGGCAGAGTAGAGGGGGAGGATCACCTCCCTTTACCTGCATATGTAGGCATATGCTAAGACGAAAAAGGTGAAAAGGACCTTGAAATCAGCTCAGGAAGTCCCTCTTTAGATGCCTTGTCTACTCTTCAATTATGTGTAAGTATGCTGAATGTATGTTCAATAACAGAGATTTCACACCTTCCTTAGGCAGTCATTCCAGTGATGTGTGCACAAACATGTGCTGCCACATTTACGAAGATGTTATCACCCAGTTTGCTGGAAATATGTAGTTTAAAGAAATCCAGACTTTGTTACTTAAAACTGTTCTAATAAAAATATTAATGAATTGGAAGGAGAATTTCCATTTTTTAAACTGAGGATAATTTCCATTTTTTAAGCTGGCAGTATCATTTTGAAATGAATTTTTGATATCTATTATGGCATGTTTTCCTCTGGATGAATAAAATCATAACCAGGGAAGCCAATACCATCAGCATGAGTCCTGTGCACTGGACAGTTAATTAATAGCTGATCGCTCTTCTTTTGATTACATTTATTTTTTTAAATGTGAAGTTCACCATAATTGAATGTCATACAGAATATTATGCAAAGCATCACTCTTTTTCACAAGACAAGCAAGAGCTGAGTGCCATTGGAAAGGATGTGACAGAACAGAGATGCTAGAATGTTTACCCACTGGAAGTCTACAAATGCAAATTACAATAGGACTTATTCAAGCCCTGTGGGAATCAGAGAATAACTGAAGTCCTGTTGGAATAAAAAAAAAAAACCACTGGAGCAACAATTTAATATGCCAGCATAACAAACAAACAAACAAAAGGTCTGAATCAAATAAAGCCCTACGATCAGCCTGGTGCATACTGGAAAGTGCAGTAGCAGAAGTTATGCTCAGCAATGAAAAATAAAGGTGTTACCATGATGAGACCGGAGACTGAAGCAACATTAATATAACAGCATTCCTGCAAAGTAAATCTTGGTTACAATCATCTCCAAAAATATTCATGTTAACAAATTCTTTAGTCTCCTCTTGTCCATGTAGAACTAAGCTTTTTATGTGTCCTAATGAAATATGTGTGATGTCCACTTACAAGTTAGTTTCCAATTAAAATGCTATTTCCAAATAATATGGTCCTGCTAACTGAATTTCCTAGCAAGCCCTTGGCATAGTACTTTATGAGCACCTCTGCCATCCATCAGTTGCTTTGCTGTCAGGCCTAGCGGTGCACTGAACAGATGGCTGAGGATAACACTTGAATTCAGACTGATGAGTTTCTGCTCAAGCAGAGGCGTTGGAAACCATTTCCATTTAAAGCACAGTTAAAATTAACCCACAAGATGTCACTGTTGCTTCAAAGAAATTTAGCAGCCAAGGGATCTTTCTGGGCACAAACTGAGACTGGGGCTGACTGGCTCAGAGCAGGTGTGAGCTGGGCTGCCATCTCCTAGATCTGCTACTCTTCTGCCAGCTCTCCAGTCTCAGCATACTGTGCAGTTGGGGATCTGTAACCCACAACACTGGGACTTCTCACCACAGTGCCCCTGTGGCCCTGTGCTAACCAGTACATGAGGTCTTTGGAGATATGGTTCAAGCAAGGCTTAGTTTATTTGAGCCATCGCAGGAACACATGGGCCATATTTGGGCCGTGGCCCCACATGGGGAGTGCACAGGCAAGCCCATCCACACCAACAGGAGTTTTGATCACTGTTCTTCACATTCCTGACGACCACTTATACTCACATCTTTAAAGAAACAAGTAACACAGACCAGCTGTGGCACTATCTACCCAAAGGTTATCAGATCCTCCTGCTTTCTGCTATCTCCTCTATACTTATTATCATACTGTTGTTTGAAAAATCTCCCCATCAGATAAAATTAGACCTATGTTATTATTTTAAATCTGGTAAAATGAAGGCAAGCATCCCCTGCAGCTTTAAGATACCAGTTTTGAGTACCTCAGTGAATGAAGAAGGCAATCTAGCAGGAAATACCACTCCACTGCTGATCTCAGCACTCAACAACTGAGGACATCCTTGGGCCTGGCTTTTTTTCTGGTGAAATATTGACAGGAAAGATAAAAATTGAAGCAAAATCCACCTGAACATACAATTAAGGAACATGAATGGCTTTTTGCAAACTTGCATTTCCCTAGTTTTAGTCAAAAAGGGCTTTAGACATTTACCCTTTACAGAAACACATCCACTGCAAATAATCTGATATTTGCACAGGCAAGGATTCAGACTCAAAAGCACAGCCTCACAGTATCATGATATCAAGCTTCCCTAAAGAGCTGCCCATTTATTTTTTTTTTTCATGCTACTAATCATGTTTCTCTAAGAGTGAGTGGATAAATGGATGTCTTGGCTGCATGCTTGGTGCAATGTTTTCACTGAAACTTCTTGACATCACTGCTATGCAGAGATGGCAGAGCTACTTCCAACATTGCTAAACATGTAGGATGAGGAGAGCAAAGAATAAGTTCTTCCTCATGATCTTGCTTTTTCTGTTGGGCTGATAAAGAAACTGACATTCCCTAAAACAAAGATGTCTATTTTTCTTTTTAATACAATCTCAGCAGAAGAGATGATGTCCCTATTGTTTTCTGTTATCCACCCTTAATTCCTTTCAAGATAATGGCTTTGATGGAAATAAGAATGCTAAGATTTTGTGGTTTCAAGTACCCTCACACTCCAGCCACACTATATACTGCTGTAGAAGAAATAATCAAGAATGGAAATTTTTCTAGTCAGGCACCTTATATGCTGACCACATCTCTACTGCATGAAGATGGAGAAGATGTCCCAAATATCTGTAGAAGACCTCCCTTAAAAGTATTCCTGCTGTATTGCTGAATGAACCAGATCTAGGCTTGCTATAATTAGAGAGAATTCCAATTTCTGTCCCATTGTTATTCTAGATAGTATGCACAGAGCTAATGCAAAAGAAATATATCCTACATAAAAGTAGGGTTTAGTGCATGGGTTACAGTGGCACCAATGAGTTTGTTCTAAGTCTCAATATGAAGTAAAAAATGCAGAATAAATAGACAATACTATGTAGGGGAGAGTAGCTTTAAGTATATATCTAAGTATATTTATCTTTAAGCCTGCTTTCAGCTTAATTTATTAAAAAACTCTTCAGGACCATATCAGCATCTATGCCTAGATACATGCACATCTACAAGGAACAAAAGGCTTCCATTAAGTAAGTTATATGTTCTCTTCTGGGCTGAGGAGTCCCTGGAACTTATTCATAGAATGCCACAGAATCATGACTATGCATCATGGAGAGACACAAACTCCTTGGCTGACTGCAGGTGTAGTCAAGCAGTTCCTTGCTGCCCAACCCCAGGTGCCCCAATGGCAAATCATCCTGGCTCTCAGCGTGGTGGCGAGTGCCCTTGTCCTGCCACAGATTACAGCAGGGCTTGAGATTCAGAACACCAGGAGGCCCTGTATTGTCTCCTTCTGGGTGAATTCACCTAATGGCTCCTCTGGGGACGTTTCCCTGTTCAATCAATATAGATTTTCCACAGCAAAGAGAAAGTCCTTGCAGGGGACAACACATTGTGTGGCCACAGCTTTATGGGATTTCCTCAAGAGTCAATACAGAATTCTGTCCACTGAACACATAACAATATACCTGACATGAATTAATTTTATTTTAAAAGCAGTCTAACTTTTCCCTCTGTATTGGTGAACATTTCCTATAAATATTCCTTTTGCTAGATTCTTTGGAAACGGTAAACACTGAAAAATTGGGTCATTCCATTTGAATGTGTTAGGTTATATTTTTGATTGACAAAGACAACTTGGTGAGAATTTTTTGAAAGGTTGATTTGTTGTACTGAAAAACAAAAATGCCATACAAGAGTCATCTCAAAGATATAGTAACCTTATAGCACTTTCCTAAAACAAAAAATGACCCATTATTGCTGCAGCGTGAGTAGCTTATTTCCTGCTCCTTATCCATTGAAGGTCTTTAGCCAGAAACATTTCATGAGTTCATTTTCCCCAGGTGCTTTCTTGGGCTTGATATTAATTATTTCTGATGGTTAACATTTACTGAAAGGTATTGTAATAACCCTTCTAGAAACAAGGGAAGTAACTAATACCTTAGGTAAACAAAAAAAGGTTTTTCCCCAGGGAAAAACAGAAAGGCAATGTATGCAACCTTAATTTCAGAGTGAGCTGGTTGCTCTATATTAGCACATGCTCAGGGAAAACTGCAGGTAGCTGAAAGAAGCACCAACCATCATCAACATCATGGATGGGCTGGGAACCTCTGTTCCTGAAAGCCTCAGGGTGCTAAAGGGACCACAAACCTGAGAAGAAATGTTGTTAGCAATAATTCCTGGAAAGACAGCTGAGAAAGATCACAGTGCCAGGCTTTTCCTAATCATAACAAATGTCTCCTTGAACCAAAATAAATAAAAAAAAAAAGTCAAGATATTTAACAATTTCTCTCCAAAACTACTACATTTATGCATTCCTTCAGTGAAACTCTTCCTAGTCCCCTTCTGTTCCTTCTGTTTGTGTCAGCAGAGATGACACACCCTTCAATATCAAAGGTTGCCATTCAAATTTTACAAATTGTGTCATTTTAAAGCAATAGTAGTAATAGTAGTAGGAGTCTGATTGAAATGTGACCTACGCTATTAGCCACAAAGTGATGAGTTCATTTTTTTCTTGGAAAAACATGATTTGAAGTGTTTCCTCTAAAACAGTGAAGGACTTGGCTTTGAAGCTAGTGCAATATTATTATCTTGAAATAGAAGACTGCATCACTGTTCAGCAGTAATCAGGTACCTTTGAAGTCAGTTACTTAAACTTCTGTAGTTTCAACCTACTTACATTCTTCACTTATTTTGTGTTGTGAAAAATGTTTTATTCTACTGATGCTACTACCATCACCAGAGGATAAGCTATAAGGGTTAATTCTTAAGGAAAAATAAGGCAACAGGTCAGTTTTTATGAACAAGAAATCATTGTGAAGTGGGTAGACTATTAATGGTATCAGGTAACCTCTTTTTCAGTTTTTATAGTCCCTGTGGTTTTGTTCAGCTTCATACATTGTTGTCTGAAAGTTGGATAGCACATTTGATTTATGGCCCATGAAAATGTGAGAGGCGATTAACATAATAGGAGAATATTAAGCTCATGCATTCTACTATTATTAGTCCTGCTCTCATTATCTATATCAGAAGTGTGAACCAAAATTAGTACACATGTTTTCCCACCATTTATAATACTTCATATTTCATTTCAATATCGTAACAAACCAACTATACTAGAGGGAAAAAAAGCTGGTCAATCAGCTGTCATTTTGTAGTGTACTGGTACCGGATAATGAAAAATGATTGTTATTCCACAGGTATCCCCTTAGTCTCCATCAGTTCCATTTGCAGCACTAGGCTTCATTCAGAGTCACCAGGTACCACAGTTCTACTCACAGCCATCGATCTGCGTCTGAGATCATTTTAGGCTTCTTGAGAGCTGTCTCTAGACAGCTTAGTGCCACAGGTCTCAAACATCGCAGTCAATGTGTATTTGTCCTAAAAATATTCTAGCTCTGTTATCATTGTTATCTGGCTGTTTCTTGTCACTCACCTCAGGCAGCAAGGGGTCTTGCATTTGAGTCCGCCAAAGCCTTCTCCTGCTATGCTGTGACATGGTTTATGCTTTGCTGAGAATCAGACTATGTACTGTTGTTCTCTGTCCTTATTTCCTTTCTGTACCCAAGGAGCATTTGGAGGTGTGGTATTTACTTTGCATAAATAGCCTCTGTGACCACAGTTCAGAAATCAAAGTATCTCAAATTATTCTTGGAGTGTCACAGTAAAGGGAGGCCAATGGTGACTTAAACTTATTATTATTCCCGATACCTTTTGTAGCTTCTGTGTAGTATCTACTAGTGCATTACATGTTGACATTACAAAATCCTGGCATTCGGTAGGAACTAATGACTCTCGGTTATTTTCTCTGCCCAACAATATTAAGAATGGATACTCTGAAGAACAAACAATTGTGACTTTAACTCAGCAATATTTGAAATATGCCTGATTATCCATCTGAAAGTGAAATTTTATTCTCCGTAAGTAGTGCCACAAGAAATCCAGACCTGTTGTCAAGTGCACAGTTCTCCCTGACTTCTTGCAGTTTCTGACAGGAGAACCAAACTCCTGGCCAAACAATTTATGAGTTAAATTGAGGCTAATGTAGCTCACAGCATTTAGAAAAATTCCATACATTTGAGCGTGAGTGACACATGCACATTCTCTTTCAGCTAACTGGGCACTAATTTCAGTAATAGAAGATGCACATTAGAAAGGCTTTTGCAGTAGCATTGAAGTGAGGTAACTAGGTAACTAGGTAACTAGGTAACTAGGTAACCAGGTTGTCGCTCAGACACTGTAGTCCCACCATCAGTTCTTGTCTATGCTCTTTGCTAGTAATATAACATTTCTCATTATTTAGTTAACAGCAAAAGAACTAGGGGAAAATCTGCCATTAAAACAACAGAGAGATGTCCCAGTTGATTAGAAATTTCAGTCTCAGTTGTCACATCAGTGTCTAGTTTTTTTACTTGATATTGTAATTGTCATAAAAGTTGTCAGGGGAATTTGTTTCTGTTGTCCATTCCCCGTTAAGATACACATTATCAAGTTAATCTTCCCCTTTATTTGAGCTAGCCTCAGCAGAAATCTTGTACATATCTCTGAACTGGAAGTGTTTTTAAATTTGGGCTACTTGTGTAAACCTAAATCCAGAAAAGTGCCAGTAAACTCTAAAATAAGCAGAATTTCAGCCTTAGTCTGAAACAGAACGAAAGCAAGGAGCCTTTCCTCTGTAATGTTTTAACAATTGTTTTGAAGCTTCAGCACTTGAGATACTTCTAACCAATCTGTAGTCTCAAATAACACTATTACCAGGGCAATAAAATGGAATTTTTCTTAGATTGTGCAGGATCTCCAGAGAAGATGGAGATTGAGGGTGGGGCTTATGGAGCCTGGTGAATTGAAATAAAAAGTGAAATTGGAATTGAGGCAGTTACAGAGCATTTCTGAGTTGAATGGCAGTTCAAAGAACGCTCACTAAGTGATGAACACAACTTCAATACAGCTCTATTTGAGGCTTGGATGCACAAAGTATGTGCTAATAAACTGAATCATCAGAAATAAATTGTTTCAATGTTCATTTCTTGGGAATTAATATCTGTAAGCTCAGGTTCATCACATCCATTTAAGCTTGTGTTCTGATGTTATACATGGCAACATTATTTTGAAGAAGGGTACCGTATTTCTAGAATTGAGCTACATGTTTTTCTACAATGAAAATATCTTTTTTTCCCACAGAACTATATTTGTCTAAAATTAAAAATCTTCATTTTAATTAACCTTTATGTACAAAAGGGTGTGAAATGTTCTGTATTAAAGCTGCAAGGACACTAAGGAATCTGGGTACATAATGCCATTATCTACAGCTAAAATACTGAAGAACGCTGCTGAATTCCCTTAAAAGGAGCCTAAATTTACTGGTTAATGTTACTTTGCCAACTGCTAGAGGATACAACCAAGGCAAGCCCTGTTTAACCAGACCTTTTATAAAAGAAAAGATGAGCAACTGCAAACTGGAAGATATTTTAGCCTCATTAGGTGTACAGCCTGGAGGCAAGAATTACTGCTCTCATTCAGCTGAGACTGGGAGGAAAATCACCTTCCTTCTCATCCTTTTCTTGCATTGCACTGTTCAGTCAAGAAACTGGGAGACAGATGTCACAAAAGATGCATGGGCTCTGTTTTTAACCCAGCGGACATAGCCTTCTGTGCTGGATGCAACACACATTGCAAAGAGAACTGGAGGAGTCAGAAGACAGCAAAGGCACATTGGCTTTGTGGCTCCACCTGCTTTAGCTCATTACATCCAAATTACATGGATTTTATTAAAGAAACAGTTTATTGTTGTCCAAGGTCAGTTAAAAGCACATTTTTGTTAGAATTTCATAACAAGTTACACAAGAGCTAACTATTACAAATGTGTGTATAACTAAAAACAAACAAAAAAAAATCAAAGCTTTACAATGACTTCACAAAAAAGGAAAAACTCAAGTTCATCTCTTATGTAAGGGAATGGGAATACCAAAGTCCTATCTTCAGATTAAAGCTTGATATTTTTGTTTCAAATTGGAAATGTATTAGTGGTCCAGATCATATGTCTGGGCTTTTCCTCACTACATATTTCAATCTGATCATGCAAACAACAACATTCTCACCAGCAACTTTACCCAAAGCACCCCTTGGAGTGAGAAGCAGTTTTTCTGGAATTAAGTCAGTTTCTGAAATCAGCGTCAATACAGCCTTTATACAAGAATAGTTACTGAAACTTCCTATAGTTAGCAATGCCAAGAGACTACATGGAAAATCCTGGTGCCATTGATAGGTTAGTACCATGCTCCTCTAACCTCATCAGTGGGATACAAGCATGCTGGCATCTGAGACTGTTGATTAGGAAAATAAACTACATGCATATGCATAAATGGCCCGCTGTGGCAGCACTACATTAAACCCCGCTACACTGGAACAAAGTGCCTTCATTACATTTCTATGATAAATCTCTCTCTTGCTCTGCTGTAATTATCAATGGGCTTGATTAAGGGATTGATTTGAATGCAAACAGCATAATTGACCCAAGAGGAAAGATGAATTAATGTGGCCAATGCAGCCTTTAAATAAGTGTGCTACAAATACATGGTAGCATGGGGAAATGTCACCAGTCACAATTTATTATTTTGCCATTCTCCTCCAAAAGAAAAAGAGATTTTCTTTTGTTGTATACAGCATAAATACTAGTTCCCAGCATATTATGCCCTTCCAGATTGTCTTCAAAACTTTTAAATGGGTCGTCTTGTTTAGTGCATCTATGCAGTCATGATATATATTAGCTGCGACTCCACAAATAAATAAATAAATAAGTAAAAAACAATGAACATTTATCCAGAAGCTCTTTTATAAACAACAATAAACAAGAAGTATAAGATTATTAGAATAATACTTCAGCTTGTTGTCACTTTCTACTGAGGGGATAAAAATGAAACAAAGAGCCAGAGCTCTCTCTGAAGTACTGAAAGCTGATTTCTGAAGCATTCAAAGGGTATTAAACTTTTCACATAGTGTATCTATTAAATGTCTGACATTTATCCTCTGTTTACTATTGTTTCATTCCCATATGGACTAATATTTACAGCAGTTAGCATTTCTTTTGTGCTTTTCATCTTAAAATTGCCCTGTGCATATTTTCTAACATAGTGTCTCAAACCTTTGTGAGGCAGCTAAGTATGTGAGGGATTTTGGTAGATATCTCTGTCTTAAGGATAGAGAAACTCAAATGTGAGCCAAGGACTTTTAAAAGTTAAAAGCAATGTGTCAAAGCAGTTTCAGCCTTGGGTATACCTTCACAGAATCACAGAATCACAGAATCACAGAATTATCAAGGTTGGAAAAGACCTAGAAGATCATCTAGTCCAACCATTACCAATACTTCCCAGCTAAATCACATTACTCAACGCAACATCCAAACGTTTATTGAACACTCCCATGGTCGGTGACTCTACCACCTCCCTGGGCAGTGCATTCCAATGCCTGACTACCCTTTCCGAGAAGTAATACTTCCTAGTGTCCTAGTATTCCTAATGTTCAACCTTTACACTGAGATGCTGAGCATCCATAGGGCATTGTTCAGGATAGGTGACCCTCTGAAGCCATTTGCAGCCAAACACTGTCAGGGTGTTTTTTTTTTGTGGCCTTCCTGCCTTGGTTTTTAAATTGGTCCTGATGAAGATGATAGGTGAGACTTGTTGCCCTGGCATGCACCCTGCCTCTTAAGACTGACTGGTCCCAAAGTTTGCTTTTCTACTTAAAATATGTTACTTCAGCACTTCAACATATTTGACAGGGCTCTGTTTTGGAAGGAAGCTTAGGGTAGTCTGTTTTGAAACTGTACCAGAAATTAAGTTGTTCATATGGATACCTCCTCCTTTTGTGGGCAAGGGGAAAGATGGGCACAGGAGAGAAGGAAACTGCACCCAGCATAACAGGGATAGTAAATGTGGGTGACCATTACAATACCCACACTGAGAAAATTTGATCCTTTTGCCCTGCCCTTCCCCATACCAGAAACATCTCAGCCTGGAAACTGCAGGTGGAGGAAAGAAGAGTGGCACAGTTTAAAGGTGAGCAAAATCGTGTGGTCCAGGCTGGGTAAGGTGTTGAACACAGGAAATGTGGCATGCAGAATGCAAAGAATTTTGGAATTAGCATAACAAAAACTGCATGACAGTCCAGAGAGTTAATAAACAATATCAAATGTAACATCTACTGTTTTTGCTGATATGTCCTACAAAAAGTAGTCCCCAACATATTTTCCTAAGCAAACTAAATGATGAATTCAGCTAATGTTCAGAAGAATAGCCAGGCTAATGAAATTTCTGAAATGACAACATCTATCTTACATCATAAAAATTGCTGATGATGGATGAGTGACATTCTCTAAAAAGCAGGGAGATTAATACCATTGCTTTCAGATATCCTGGAAAGACTGCTCACTTTCCAGTACACACTCACCTCCTCTTCAAGATAATATTCCATCCATTTGCATTCATTTGCACCGCTGTTGACTCAAACTGAAATAATTCTTAAAAAACACGAAGAAAACAAGTTCTTTTTCACAAGAGGCAGGTACATTTACATTAGCTTGAAATGGTCTCATTGACATGAAAAATACAGTTTTCTCTCTCTGCATCATAGCTTCTTGGTTTGTGATGACAGCATTCCCATTTCTACTGGTAGTAGCCACTCAAATCTTAGAGTCACTTCATTCATTTTTTTTCTGTACTGAAACATAAATCTCTAAAACTCTATTACTATAGTCTGCATCAAACCAAACTAGAATGAGGTTTAAATAATAATAATAATAACCACTTTGATTTCTATTTCAGGGACAAACACACTCTCTAGACTAGATGAATGTACTGTTTGGAAATTCAGCATTTCACATTTTGGGAGGACTGTCTTCCTTTTTTCACTCCTGAGCACCACTACTGAGATCATGTCATTTTAAAGCCATATTAAGGTCTTGATCTAAACAAAAAAATAATAACGTGAATACCAGTTTCAACTGTATTTTGTTTCAAAGTATGCTTAATAACTATCTGTCATTTATTCACATTGGTGTATCTACAATGAGGAGGCTGTGAGGATCATACTCTTCTCCTTGGTAAAAATTAATAGGATGAGAGGGAGTGGTCTTAAGTTGTGCCACAGAAGTTTCTGGTTGGATATTAGGAAAGGTTCTTCCCCAAAAGAGCGTTCAGTTGTTGGAAGAGGCTGCCCATGGAGGCTGTAGATTTAACATCCCTGGAGGTGTCAATAAACTTTTAGATGTGGTACTTAGGGACATGGGTTAGTTGGTGATATTGGTGGTTGATGGACAGCTGGACTTGATGATCTTAGAGGTTTTTACCAACCTTAATGATTCCATGATTCTTTGAAGAAAGCATGCTTTATGTAGTACCAGAAAATCCATAGAAATAGGTTACAGTTATTGGATACATTTATTCAGATTTTGGAGAAAAATCTGAACATACAAAGTTATATTTAAATATACCCATATGAAATAGATATTCGAAGTTACAGATTCTTACTACTAGGTATTACTAAATGTTGCCTGAAAGGTTCAAGCTGTTTATGCTAATCCCAACTACATAAAAAGTCACGTGGTTAATAACAAACACTACTTAAAGCAGCATCAGTGTCACAGTAACCTGAAAGGACAGGAAAAGCCTTACATTATGAAATACTTACATCTGGAGAATTCTTCTTCTCTTCACTTGAAATTCAAGTTTTACAAATAGGAACACTATAAATCTTCAGCTGAACAAGGAGCACAGCTCTCCAGACACGTTCGTGATCTAAAAAAAGATACAAATAGAACTGGTTTTGAGAGAATGTCTTCTTAAATTTCATAAAAATCACACGAGTTACAGAAATTAGGTAAATGATACCTAGAATTCTGATGCACCCAGAGACTGCAGTAATCTTGATACATGCCCAGAACATCTGTATTTCTGTCATACTTGGCAAAGGAGGTAAAAAAAATGAGGTGTGTATAGAACACAACAGAATAGATTTAGCTTATAACACAATAAATTTTTCCTTGATAGAACAGTCTACAGAGTTTTACCATCTCTAAAATGGGAAGTCAGAAACAATTCTATCCTGAGAAAGAATTGAAAAATATTTGTTTACTGAAAGTTCATAAAAGTAAGCAACCGAGTAAAGGACTTCTCATAGATATTAAGGTAGAAACAACCCAAGACTCTCAGAGCAATGTTACCACAGGATGCTCCTTGTGAGCAGCTGCTGATAACAAAAGCAGTGTAGCTGTGTTACTTTGCCCAGTGACAACACGAATGATTTGGTAAGTCAGGGACAGCAGAGTGGTAACACTGTCTCTAACAATTGGGTTTAAAGAGATGTGTTGGTTTCTTTGCTGTATAATATAGTCAAATACTGAAGGAAGTGGAGCCTGGAACCTGGATCTTTCCCTTATATATCCCCTAAAGCTCTCCCATTGGTCCAACAAATACATACTTTACAGAACCTGGGGTGGACTTCACAAAATAAGGGAGAGACAACTTTTTCCACCTAATCTGCTTACCGCTGATAGGATTTCCAAGCTCTGAAGGTTGAAGTGCAAAGTGCTGAAAAGATACCATAGTGCTCCCACACCCTGACAGAGAACTCCAGCCATAGAACTTGAATTTTAATAATGCCATTATAACCTGTGGTCATCTCATCAAAGGATTCCTTGATGTTTGCACTGAAACAGAAAAGCTGACTTATGTTTTAAGTTCTCTGAGCATGCAGTGCAGCTACTGACTTACCCAGATATATAATAAAACCAGTCATCAAGAGTCTGTAGATTTACTGGTGATCTTGTAGGTGTATTTCTAAGACTGCAATGCTCTGTGAAGAGCAGCTCTGTCTTAACATGATAGGAGGTAACAGAAAGGCAGACAACAGTGAATTCACACTGCCTGTATACGGTATCATACGTGAAATTTTATTCCTTATATAAAGAAATAAGCTAATAAATAAACACAGGAAACAAATACAGGTAACAAATAAAGGAAATTGCAGGTAAACAGCAGTTTAAAAAGAAATCCAGCTTGAATAACTTAATGTTGATTTTTCAATTCAGGGCCCTTCATTATTAGGATTAATTCAAGTCTGCCCAGCTTTCCCTGTCCATTTAATACAATACAACAGGGATAGAACAGAGCAAGGCTAATGCAAATCATGCTGCTAAGAGCCCTTCACCACATAAAGGCATTCAGATAAGATCAACTTATCATGCTTCATGCAAAATCTAGCAGCAATGGCAATATCCTACCTCAGAATTAAACATCAGCTGAGAATATGGATTTCTCAAACACTTACATTGGACTAATGCTGAATGAAGCTAATTACAATTTAAACACAAGAAGATGAGAAACTTTGCACTAGTTTTACTTCATGATCTAGTTCAGCATGACAGGACGTGTAAGATACCTTCATCACTATTTAGCTTCAGTCATACTTGTAGCAGGAAGCAGCTGCCTGGCACAAATATCCTCACCTGCACTGTTTTTTTTTCTTCCTTCCCTTCATCCTCCTTTCATTTATTCAATCATTTAAAGACTAGTAGTTTAAAATATAAAATATTTATTATGTGTACATTCAGAAGAAGAAGCTAAAGATGCCATGGGGTAGAAATGCTAGCTAATCTTGAACAGTTCTCATAATGCTTTTAAGTTAGACATTTCATGTATGGAAGAAGCCATCAAAAGCCAGATGCTCTGGTCTTACAGGTATTTTATTCAATTCTAATCTCTGGTTGCAATAAGTAGGCTTAATTTATCTTATATTACCTTTCATCTGTTTGATTTTCAAATATGTTTCATATGAATAGAGTATAAGATAAATGCATACAGGCAAAGTTGACAGCTGTCAAGCTTAAAACCAGCAACATTTATTAATGCTGTATTTCTCCCTATCCATCTTCTGTATGCATTACATTGATAGACTTTTGTACTAAAAGTGTTAAAAAAAAAAGAAAATCTGAAAAGGCCACTGCAGGGGAAAAAGTACTCAAATGCTAAGAGACTTCTACAAGTCTGCATATTCTATATTCAAATTAGGCTTCCAATTAAAAAAATAATAATAAAAAATGGCAAAGAGTTTAAAACAGATTCCAAAACACACTAACATCCCCTGCTAAGCTCTCAGTTGAAACACTAGCCTAATGCTTTCATTAACATTATGAGTGGCATTTGTTATAATGGTGATAAAGTCATTTAATTACCATGAGAGCTTTAGAGATATGTGAGCATATCTTAAAAAGAGGTGGCATTTGATGACAGGGTGTTCTTATGACAAGATTGCAGATGTAGTTGGATAGTTTAGAAGCCTAGATCTGGATCTGCAGATTATCAATCACACTTTGATCTTATTTAACAATATAAAAAGCAGTCAAAGACACAGACATAGGTTATTTTAAAATTAAACAGATTTTTGGATTTTGCATGTGTACATGCAGATGGACTATTAATAACAAAGTATTTGAGTTCCCTCTGCTGTTCTGCTGGTCACAAATGCTCATTTGTGTACCACCTTTATCTAAAAGAAATGACTGAGAAAAGCAAGTTATCAGCACTAAGGTTCAGACGAGCAAGGAGGAGACAGATATGCTGCCAACATACAGCAAAGTAAGAACCCCAAATCCAGCTCTTTGTGATTCCTCAGCTCCTTTTCATATACCTCCAGGGGTGAGGGCAGCTTTGCTGCTTCCCCAGAACCACCAGCAGGCAAAGACAAAGAGAGCAGAGGGGCCTCCTGGGGGAGAGGGAGGATACCGGAGAGAGATCATATCTGCCTGGCATTCATGACAGAAGAGAGCTAAAATGTGGTAGGTGTCCATATCTCATCAGTTTGAGAACAGCAGAAAAAAAGACTTTAGGGAAGGAGCAAGTCCTAAGAACTCACACAGTACCTTGCCTTCAGCATCCCATTCAAATATCTCTTTGTGTAGGCTTCCAAATCCAGTGATCTCTCTGTATCATTTTTTCTGCTCTATGTCCAATTTCCAAAAGATTGTATGATTTTCAGACTAGTGCCTCTCCTGTGCATTTTAAATACTAGTATTTCTTACGTTGTCAGAATAGTTAATTGAGACAGAACTTATTTCAGCTCTTATGAACATTATGGGTGGTAATGTTTAACCTATTTACTAGGTCAGATGCTCAGGGGCTCAGGTCTTGCTGCAAAAATTTATCCACCAATGACTTCTTCCTCTACTTCTCTTTGAGGAACAAAAATACGACAAATGTGAAACAAATTCAGAACATGGCTTGACAGTATTATAGAAACATTTCCAAAGCCTCTATCCATGTATACAAACTGCACATCCAGAATCATCATTTGTAATGGCCCAGTGGAAGCATTTGTCAATGAAGCCCTTTCTACTTGTATGTTTTTCAAATGTTTATGGCACTTTCATTTGTACTGGACATGACACTATGTCACTGCAGCATTTTCCTTCCTTACATCTTTGTAATATTATTAGTGACAAGAAGAAAGGCATGCTGTGTGCATAATAACAGCTTTTCAAAGGCAAATAGCTCAGCTGCTGTGCCTGATTTTTATTTTATAAAGGGCAACAGTTAATGATTAATTATAAAATAAAAATGATGCAAAACAGCCCAAGATATCTGACTTTTCAGAAGCAATTATAGTACAGGCAAAATGTCTGTCCACTGTGAATTGTGTTAGGTGAACACAATGTAAAAACTACATCTTCAAAGTAACAAATGCTTAAAATAAGAACATGACTGCATTCTTTCATGCTTCCACAAATGTCTCCATATTCTCTACTTAAGCCTCTGCAACAGCATAGAGATAAAATATAAAATAAAATAAGTTTTCTACAGCTCTAATTAGAGTTTTGGAACTCTTTGGAACAAGCTTTAGATATATAAAATGTTTCTTCCCAGGAATCGGGTTATAGAACTGAGTCTGTCAGTCACACACATGCCTACATCCTACATCCATGAACTTCTCCCATCCCTCTGCTCCCCTTGCCACTCCCCTGACAGCCTTTATCATTAAACTCAGTAAATGTGACACTGAGTTTTGGCAGACCTTTTTCAATGGCTTCAGAAAATTCCCCTCTCCACTCTTTTGGCTTCCCCATCTCAGAGACAGAAATAAGGCTGCCTGGAGAGTCAGTGCTGAAAGCAAACACAGAAAAGAGCACTTTGATATCTGGTGGTTGGAAATGGGACTAAAGAACAAAGTTTCATTCTATTTATTCAATTTTTTTTCAGATTTGTTCTATTATAGGAACAGACTAATTCCCTGAAAATTGCCTACCCTATTTTAACATTATGTGCTGTTGCACAATACTTTAAATTGGCATGAAAATAAGCTTACAAACTGAAGAAGCTGATACAAATACACTGGATGGGTCATTTATGATAATGCATGTGAACACATTAAATAAACTAGAAAATAAAAGAAAAAAAGGGGGGAGAAAAGGATACAGGTAGCTCAGTGGTGGATGGCATAAGGAAGCAGTTACACTCAGGGGAAAACTTGTCAGAAAGAAGATAAGCCTATGCCATGTTTCAGATCTGAAGCAAAGCAGTATTTCTTTATAATGATAGAAATGAAGCTATACAAGTTTTACCCTGAGTAATGAGTATGAGCTATCATCACCAAATGGCTGCAGGTAAAAAGTTCAGCACAGAATCAACTTCTTTCCTTTGATTTCACATCTATCTCTATGTAAACAGCTTGAAGTAATCAAGGGCAGAAATTCCTGTAGAGCATTCACTCAGTATTTCACCTACGGGAACCACAGCTGCTAACTGCAGTGTTGCTGCATTACTACCACCTAATAGTGATTATTATCCTCATAGGTTCAGGTAATCAGAGGAAACGTTCAGGGATCATCTCTTATTCTGACTGGTTTCTGCCTCCACCAGGGACAGGAGGTAGATGCCAGCTCTGCCTGGAGTCAAACTGCTTTCCTGAATCTTGGGTCCCAGTCCTGTCAGGGCCACAGCCCTGTGGTGGTGTTACTCACTGCCAGCAGCACATCCTTCCAGCCACTACTGGGCATCTCCTCTGGCACCCGACACCAGGGGTTGTTTCAGAGTTTGTTAAGTCAGTATCTTTCTTCAGCTACATCACTGTGTGGTTAAATTTTTATTTCTGATGTAAATTCTATAGAAATCATTGCAGGGGTGTGATTATTAATTCATTTATTTTCTTGTTTGGTTGTTTTTTGGGGGGATCTGAGACCTAGTTATATTTTCTCTAATGAAATGTTATTTGTGAATGTTGCTGTGAGTTAGGTAAGTACCATGATCCATCTTACGTACTTACAATTTCTCCTTTCCCTTTCAATCCTTAAGGCAGTTGAAGCTAATGCTTTAGTAGGCTCCAAGGGTGAATGGGATATATCTGTAGATAATAACAGCCTTCAGAGTCAACTCAACTATCATTAAATAGTTTCTAAAAGAATATAAAATCTCACATTACAGATTTGGAGCCTCTAAGGAACAAGAAATTCATCCTGCTGAAAGAGGAATTTGTAACTGTCTACTGCAGAATTCCTGTAGCTCTTCTCAAACTATCCTGTTCCTACCACCAATGATCTTTTACCCTAACACAGCCAGCGAGCCTGTACTATTGCTCAAATATATTTTATTTTGCTGTATTTTCAGCCTGCCCATTTTCTTTGTATGCTGACTTGCATGTTCACAGGTTGTTTTTTTTTCCATTTTCTTTGATAGTTTTTGAAAACAAACTTCCTTATTACACTGTTTACACTAGTAGTTGCAACTATATAAGATTCAGACTAGCAAACAAAGTTAAATGAGCAGTTTCCTTCTCAAAGTGGGATAATTAGGTAAATTAATATTTTATACAGATATAATATTTTATAACTACAAAAACAAAAAAACAAAACAAAACAAACAAACAAAAAAAACAACCCTGAATCTTTGAGTGCTGATACTCTGGTAGTCTGCTACATCTTGCAAAATACCACTCTTTACCCTTAATGCATCACTAAAGTTACAGAATTAATGAACAATGAACTGGCAATACAACATTTGAACTTTTCTTATTTTTGAGAGGTCTAGGAGAATAACTGAGCAATGTCACAGTTCTCATTTCTAATACTTCAGTGAGTTGGTCCTGTCAGTTTTATTTCTGAGCAGTTATTTTTCCTCTCCTGCAAAAAGAGCATTGGCTGTGGCGTGGATCCCTGTGGATTCTGAAAGGCTTCTGTCACTTTCTGGGCTTGAACTACCTTTTTTGTCACAAAGAGCTGTGGCAGAGATGCCCTATGAAACTCCAGCTATCTATTCAAAAAGGCTTTTGGATTAAGTTTCTTATTTCTTTTGCTCAGTATGTCTGAGTTTGATTTATTTGATACTTATTTTGAATCCAAAATTTGAGTTGGACCACAATAAAGCATTTATGTATTAGATTAAAGTAGAGATCATTATCTGATCTAATGTCTTAAGATCTTCAGCTTGCAACCTTAGTAGTCCTATTCCCAGAATACTGTGAGCTTTTAATCTTCCACAGAGAACACAACAACTACTTACTGCCAGAAGGTTTGGTGAAGGCATATTTCACCTCACAGTCATGGATGTATCTGTTCCCCACCATTTAACCTGGAATCCATTCAGCAGCTGTAAATAATTATTAACTATTCTGATGGCTCTCCCTCAGTCTTCTTTTTTACTCAAACTTTCCAGTGGCTACATCCCAAATGTCGCTTTAAAAACAAAAACAAATTCTGAGAAACAGGGATTTGATGGGGGTGCTGATTGAATTAGATGATCTTAGTGGTCTTTCCAACCTTAATCATTGCCTGATTCTATGTGCTTTTTTTTTTTTTTTTTTTTTTTTTCCCCTTTTATTTAGCTCTTATTTGATGCTGTATCCTGAATAACATCATAGTGGCCTTCCCAGCCTCTCTTCTCTGTCCTAATGAAGTTAGAAGTGCTGTCCATAGGACAATATATCCTGATATATCCTGTGAAAAGGAAGGGAAAGCTGGGATTTGTGACAGTTCCATGGGTCACCGACAGAAAGACAAGAAGCAGGAAAGGGCATATATAGACGGATCCTGGAATCATAGAATCATAAAATCATTGAAGTTGTAAAGACCACTAAGATCAAGTAGTCCAACCATAAACTTGTCCTCTTCATACCATTAGCTATGTCGCTCAGTGCAACATGTACACATTTCTTGAAGACAATCAAGGACGTGACTCTACCACCTCCCTTTGAAGCCCATTCCAATAAGTCACCAGTACCTGAGCACAAATATAGATTTAAATGCAACTGGGAATGGAAGATTCCAGAAGAGTGCAGCCAGAACCTTGAGCAGCCATGGCTTCAGAAACACAAGAGTGGATACCTGACCACCAGACAATCTGTAATGGCCTTCTCTCACAGGCACTGCAGCCACTGCCACCTACCATGTGTGGTGTAGAATGACACATCTGCAAAGCTGGTCTCCAAGCACTTTGTAGTCCCAGAATTCTCTCAGAAGTGAAAATTACAATTTTACCCACTACCAGAAGTTTGCCAAGTAATGCATTTAGGTAGTAAGGTTAAGAACCCTCTACAGAATTACAAACCTGCTAATGAATGTCAATAGCACTATAAAAATCATGGCTAGCTTTCTTACCAGCCATGCACTCCAGGTATTCCTGTCCTGCCCACCACTGGCCACAACAGTTAATTTAGTTGCAATTGATTTTCTGTGTTTCCTTACTTAGCCTGAGAAATAATTAGGTTTCATATGTCTTTCTACATCATTACCAGAATTGAGTCATAATGCAGTCAAAATAATATAAAGCAGATAGCAGTTCAGTAGCATCATAGTTTGACCTTCCAGAAATGAAGAAAAAAGGACAAACAATTGAAACTGGTTATTGTATTTTTTTTTTAAAAGTATAATTAATTACATTTGCAAATCTGTTAGCTGCAATGTTGGAAAAGCAATCAGACAACTAACTATAGTGGACCTTGCAACTGAAGGCTCAAACAGATGACCACTCATCTACTGGCCATCCCAGGTGTTCATAGGTTCAGTACTTATTTAGGTTTATAAAAAGACATCTGTTCACAGAGCTCCATCACATGCACAAAATGTTTTACACAGAATTACATACAAACTCAACCCTGCTACCAGCAGGACTGCTTTTCCTTCCTTGTGTCATAGAATCATAGAATTACTCAGGTTGGAAAAGATCTTAAAGATCACTGAGTCCAACCACAACCTGACCATACTACCCTAACTAACAACACTCCACTAAATCATGTCCCTAAGCACCACATCCAAATGGTTTTTAAACACATCCAGGGATGGTGACTCAACCACCTCCCTGGGGAGCCTATTCCAGTGCTTAACAACCATTTCTGTAAATAAGTTTTTCCTAAACTTTTACCTAAACTTACCCTGGCACAACTTGAGGCCACTTCCACTCACCCCGTCACCTTTGAGAAGAGACCAATCCCACTCTCTCTGTAAGCATCTTTCAGATACTGGGAGAGAGCAATAAGGACTCCCCTCAGCTTCCTTTTCCCCAGACTAAACATCCACAGTTCACAGAATCACAGAATGATTCCTTCAGTCTCTCCTCATAGGGCACATTCTCCAAGCCCTTCACAAGCCTTCTTGACCTTCATTGGACCAACTCCAGCACCTCAATGTCCTTTCTGTACTGAGGTGCCCAAAACTGAACACAGTACTTGAGGTGAGGCCTCACCAGTGACTAGTACAGGGGCAGGATTGCTTCCCTAGTCCTGCTCACCACACCATTCCTGATACAAGCCAGGATGCCATTAGCTTGCTTGGCCACCTGGGCACACTGCTGTATCATATTCAGCCAACTGTCCATCAGCACACCAAGGTCTCTTTCCATCAGACAGCTTTCCAGCCACTCTTCCCCAAGCCTGTAGAGTTGTCTGGGGTTTCTGTGACCAAAATGCAGGACCCGACACTTGGCCCTACTGAAACTCATGCACAGTTAACCTTGGCCCACTGATCCAGTCTATACAGTGCCCTCTGTAGTACCCTTCTCCCCTCAGGCAGATCAACTCTCCCTCTCAATTTGGTGTCATCTGCAGACTTACTGAGGGTGCACTCAATCCCCTCATCAAGATCATTAATAAAGATGTTAAATAGAAACAGCCCCAGTACTTAGCCCTGGGGGACACTGCTTGTGACCAGTTGCCAACTCGATTTAACTCCTTTGACTACAAATTACACTACTGTCAGTCCAAGAAATAGCTCTTGAACCTACCAAAGCATATATATTTACTCATACGCACACTGAAATACTTCTCTCACCACTAGATCTTAAAAATGTGGTCATATTCTCTGTTCAGCAAGTAGGTTTGATTTTAATTCCCTTTGTTAAAATGGGCGGGGGGCATAACTTTTAGAACATTTTTTTTGGTCACTCTTCAAGGAAGAATTATCAGCTAGAAATGCACAATCTGGTCACTCATTGTTCTTACCCTGCTATAATAGACCCTAAATAATGCTCAAAATTACACTACAGTTAATCAGGGCACATGCAGGACAGTGCATATTGTCCACGGCACATATGTGGGGCTACATTGTTTAGTAGAAACTGTGATGTGAAGGCAGTATCTTTGTCTGAGTTTCACATGCCACTTAACAACCTATGGATGCAAAAAAAATGCCCTAACCTCTCCAACCTTCAATGCTGCTTAATGTGTCAGAAGAAAGCTTTTGGGGTTCAACTTGTTTGTTTGTTTGTTTGTTTGTTTGTTTTTCTGTTTTGGAATTATTATTCTTCTAGTGTAGAAAAATATGATTATCTTTTACATGATGGTGTACCATTTCTTCTGGATTAATGCTGTTCTTTTAAGATCAGCTCTTTTACATCTCTAGATGCAGTCTTTATGAAGGGACTTTTTTTTTCTTCTGTAATTTATTCCCTTGAGAGTAGTTTACAGCAACTAAACTAATTACATGAGAATCTAAGTAAACATAGAAATGCTAATACAGTTCCAAGTGCCTGCACCTAATGATTTAGTTTTCAGTTTTATATCTATTTTTAGGCTGCATGAGTTTCCCATGTGACAGCAATGCTTCATTCCCCTCCCATGTTTGTTGCCATCTCACCTTTTGCAGCTCCTGCCTCAGCCAGGAAAGGGGAAGCTACTCCCATCTGTGCTGAACCCTGGATAGTTCTGTCATGGCTTGACAAAGATAATCTGAGAAAATTAAAAAGAGAAAATAATATTATTAAGAAAAATATTCACCTTCATGTAACTGTTCATTAAAACTTCATCATGTTAAAAGTGAACATATAATTCAAAATCAGGTTTATTTTTAAAGTAAATGTAGACTTTTGTTTGATTAATTGCATCTGTAATCTGTCCTTAGGCTACATTAATACTCCAGTGCACTAACTACTGATTAGGTAGCATACTATATGACTACTATAGATTAAAACATCTATAATTTCTTAAAAGTCGCCCCTTCATTCATTTATATCTGGTCTTCAAAGTCTCTGTGAATTTAATTTTTTTCTTTTTCTATGAGCCAACACCAAAATCGATTCCCATTTTGAACATTTGAAAATAATGTCATACATAAAAATACGGACACTTTTTTAGTTGACATACAAATAGCTTATTAGGGATGGGGAAAACTTATAACAACTCTTGTGACAGCTCTTCCAATCTTGTTATCACTCACACACTCAAGAGAAGTTTCAGGGAAATAATGTACTGTAACCTCCTGTGACTCAACTCATCTTAGCTGTTTGGCTCCTATACTTTTAGTGTTTAGTAGAACACTCCTGACATATATTTTCTTTAATGAGCAGGAAGGTAACCTGCTGCAGTTTTAGCAATTGACTTCTCCAGAATCAGACAGGGTCCCTTGTTAATAAAAGACTGTTTTCCTAACATAACAGAAAAGTTTGAGGTTAACTGTAAGTCTGATTCTGCCACTTTCAAATAATAGGCAGAAAGCAACCCTGTCTGTTAGTTTTTAAGGTATAATAATTACATTACTTCCTCAGTATTAATGAATGCAACTGCCAGCGTGGGGTCCTTCATGCTAAATAAGGCTACTTGGGCAGAAATTGTGCCACATTAAGAGGTTAATGTTCTTCTTTCTGCTGATCCCACTGCCCATTTCATCTCTACTGGAGGTTGCAGACTTCTCCAAACTGTCAACTAATGGCATGTGTAATTGCTTCTAACCCAGTTCTGTCTAAATGCATCCAACAGTTAAAACACTTCTAATAGTAGGGGTTATCTAACACAGCTCATTTTAGCAGAACTGGCTTATGGCGAAACTACATGAACAGTTATGCTGACAGATCTGAGAGGCTGGTGATTTCAGGGAAGGGGTGATGAACAGCTGAAGATGAGGTGTGGAACAGCAGGAAAACTTTAACACAAGTTAACTCAATCCAAAACGGCAATCTGATAGGAGCATTATCATACTATGTCACGTTCATCTTTCAGATAGATGCACAGTAGATATTTATGCATGATTTAACAAAGCACTGTTTAGTGAACTTCACGCTGCATCAATCAGTTTTCTCAGGCATTATTTTTCCTTTATAGATCACAGAATACCAGCAGTGAGAAAGCAAATAGAGTATTATTAGGGAAATCATACAGCCTAGCTGTAAGCTTTCATCTTGTCAAACACGGAGGGGAGGAATTACCTGCAGATAGGCACAGTCCTTTATTTATTTATTTGTAATGAGAAGCAAATCAATACTGATGAAGAAAAGAGGGACCGACTTGTTAACACTAAGGTAGGTAAGAGCACTTTCTGAAATTATGAAATATGTTTCTATTGTGCCAAGTGAGAGATTTTGTGAGGTTGTCTCTTTGAGTGCTGACACATTGCTCATGGAAGGGCTGTTTTACCCTGCAATGTGCCAAACTCACTCAGGAATAATGGTGGGAAATGCTTACAGAGCACCCTGTCCTCCCTTCAGGCACATGGAAGCTTAATATGAGGGTGTCAAAGCTGTTGAACAGAGCTTGTAATTGGCTTTGTCTGTTCCAGAGAGCAACTCAAGAGAGCTTTTCAAGGCACTCTCAAATGGCTCAAGGCTGAAGTTAATGAGGAAGGAAAGGCACGGCCGCAATAGTTGGGTGAAGCAAAAGTTACACGTGTATAGTAATGGAGAGCTTATAAATACTTTGCCACAATAACTTTCTCTATCACAAAAGCACCCATCATAAGGATCTGCTGATGGTAAGTTACTATCAGTTCATCCCTTCCCCAGGCCCCCTTTAACTGCTTCTGCAAGACCATCATCATGTAATTCAAACTAAGACTACAGGATAATTGCAGTGCAGAGAAATTCCAACGAACTTTTGAACTTTGTCCATTTCTATAATTGCACTCTTGCCCACCTATAATTAATAGCTAATAATAATAATAATAATTTTAAAAAAGTATTTTTAACAAATTTAGCACATAGCTGGTTACGCTGTCACAGATTCAACAGATGTGAAAAAGACAAAGTGAGGAAGGAATGCTGGAGTGATACATATCCGAAGAGTACGTGCGGGGTGTTTGTGCTGGGGTGCTGTTTGGTGTCCTTAGTGCATTCACCTCTTGTATCTACCCAAAGATTTTTGTCAGTTTTCCAACTTCACTTTTCAGTGATGAATCTAAAGTCTACGTGATTTCAAAACCTGGCCCTTCATTCCGACAGACGTAGGGGCTTTTGCATGTCTGTTCACACCTTCCAACTGCACTGTTTAAGGCTGTCTGAAGATCCAGGCAGAAAGCATCGAACCAATTTACATTTAATAGCTGTTTCAAGGTTATTTTTACCATTTTGTGGTAAACTGTTGGAAATTTAATTATTATCTTTCTCTCCACACCTCTCAAGAAAATCCACAGTTCCAGGGCCTGAATGACAAAATTTACCAAGATAGATGCAGGCTGCAGTGGCAATCCTGACACAAGGTCAGACACGATTGCTTCTGATTGAAAGCCAGAGAGGGTTTCCTGGGAGGCAGCTGTAGAAGGGAGCTGCCAAGGACTGCAGATTTGATAAGCTGACCAAACGGTCCTGCCAGCACTGCCGAGCACCTTACACTTGGGGCTTTCTGTGCCTTCTGTCACAGCTGAGGTTTTCAACACTTCTTAGACACAAAGGCTCTCCTTGCTTCATAATAAAAGCTTTCAGCAACCAACAACTGAAACAGGTTTTACTTGAAAGTTCCTCCATCATATGTACAGATCACTAAGTGAAAGAGATCTGATCAATTTAAGTGGCATCACAGATCCACTCCACTGCCTGCATCCCTCAGCTCAGCAGGAAATCCCAGCAAGCTGCTGGCTCTGCATGGTATCCAATATATGTGTCTGCTACAACAACAAAATCAGGCCCTGCAATACTAACTGGAAGGTGGGGTTTTTCTGGCTATACTGAGATCTGTCCCTTTTTGTTAGTTTATTTGTTTTTTAAGTATTGCACAATGCCTTCTATTCAACATTTGGCACTGCAGGTTCAAGATCATCATGGAGTCTGAACAAAAAGCAGCATATATAGGTCTCCCATAAAACAGTCTTTGCTCAACACATTTGCACTGACACTTTCATTCCTTTTAATTTTTTTAAGATCCTAATTGAAAGCTCAGCAGAGAAGCTGTCAAGCTAAATTTATGACAAAGGTAGCTGCTTCGGCATGTTGGTTTTCCCATTGCCAGCTGAAAATGAGGCTGACAGCCATATGCATGACAGACAAATAGCTCATGCTGAGGAACTTTTAAAAATGGGTATTTTTATAATTGATCTGAAGGTTTTGAAACAGGAAGACAAAGATGCTTTGCTGCTTTTTAGAGCATTTATAGGCTGTGTTCCAGAAAGTGACTTCCTCAAGAAGATTTCTCATAAGGATAGCATTTAATCGTAAGTCCCACTGAGATTTAAGCGACATTGAATGTAGACTTAAATGCTGTGTTAACAAGGTTGTTTTTCTGAAAGAATTTCAGAATACAAAATTCAGAGAATATCTGTACAAATAGGGGTTCCCAGCTCTGAGCTACACCAACATTGCCAGCAATAATAAAGTGCTGCTGCACAGACATTTCTGAACCACAAAGTTCCAAAATTTCCTGCTAGCTGAGATTTGCTCACGTCATTTTGTCTCCAATCTTTTCTTTTCTTTTTTTTTTTTTTTTTTTTTAAGTATTTTGATTCATTTTGACAGGAACTGGTAGATCAACATATTTTACCAACTACTGGAGTACTGGAGTTACATCTTTTATTTTAATTAGACTTCAGTCAGATCCGGACAAAATAAATAAATAAATAAACAGGCTACGTCCACAAATGAATGGAGAAACTCTGTCTCTGGAAATGGTATGTAACAGTGATTTGAATGCATATTCATCTTATTATATAATGGCTTTGAATAGAAAAATCTGTTTTCCTTATACCAATGTCTCTGAATATTCAAATAATTTTCTTTCCTCTGCATTTCTTTTCAATATTCTCACTAAAAAACACTTCTACTTTCAAACCCTTTATTTTCACAAGTTTCCTTATTTCACCAACACATATGTTTTCTCCAATGCCTTTCATCAAATTCCATTTCAATCAGAACTTACTTATATTTAAAATGAAAAAAAGAAAGTATACAGTGAAAAGGGTACAACAGATGGGGGAATGAAATAAAACCCAACAGAATGCAAATTCTTTCAGCTGTTGCTTAAATATAATGAAATCTTTACCATCACAGAAAAAGGCTTTTCTTTTCCCAATGGTTTCTCTGCCTCTGCATTTATTTATTTATTTATTTTTGCTGTAATTCCTAATATTGATGCCTTAACTCTGGCTGCTTGGATCTGAAAAGAACTGGTAGCCCTAGAATCGATGGTGGAAGGAAGCCATTTGTGGTATGCATTGATCATACTTTCAAAGAACAGGTGTTACCAACAGATTACTTTTAGCATGTTTCTTGTGTCATTCTTTTTTCAGTCATATATTTAAAATCCATTATTAGTAGTATTTGCTCTATCTAGCCTTACACATCTGATATGGAAATTTGAATTAGGAGGCAAGTCTCACTTGTCTTCTCAAGCAAGTGAAGAAAGAGACTCTTTCAGAGTCTGAGAGCTAATTCACACATCCATCATCAGCTATGATCATACAGGCTGTCAAATGCCAGGAAGAAAACACACTTCCTCTTCTAGTCATTAGGAGAGGAATGCTATGCAGAACCAGCAGGTTTCAGAAGGTGCAAGGAACTGAAACTATTTTTGCTGGCCTGAGGATTAAAGCAAAGCCACTAGTATGCACCAGGAGAAAGAGGTACAATAAACGATCAAGCAATTCAACTGTGAATTATTTTATGTCTGGATAATTACATACGTATGTGAACAAAGAAGCCCAGCACAGATGGTGAATGTGGAAAAGTGGACTTCCAATAAATTTGCAGGATCTTTCTTTGCCTTTCTCATGTGAAGGCAGGTAAAGATAACCACCTTCCAGTGTGAATACTGTATTGCTCTGGTTCAAGGCATCCCTTCTGCAGGACCTGGGTCACCCACGGGACACGCAGTCTGTTGGAACTATGTCAGGGAAGATGTGTTTCAAGGCAGCTGGATCCCACAGCTAGAAAACTGCTTTTAAATCCTAATGAATTGTTGAGTCTCATACAGTACAAAAATCATGCTAAATGTATTCCATGGATGATATTAACAAATGTGACTGTTTCAGACATAGCATGGCAGATGTCATACTGCACCCTTTTTCTAGTTGAACATAGGAAAAAAAATGCACTGAAAGATAGTAACAAAAGGCTACATCATTATGCCTGATACCAGGAGAACAACTGATCTGATGCATCAGTGAAGACTGTGATAATCTTGGCCTTGGGGCCTGAAAAGTGGCTCATGTGGGAGCTTCCTTAGAATAGAAATAATTGGCACTTTCCTCTAAGAGTAAAAAAAAAACCTCACTGCATTGATCAGAATGGGGGAAAATTCCACGTACATGACCAAGTTAGAGATAGAAATTTTGATCAAACAGAAGAGAAATTCTAAACCTAACACCACTAATTCTAAACACATATCTTTGTTATAGACAGGAGAGATGTGTTTCTCCAGAAAAACACTAGCTGAAATTAGCCTGTAAGGATCCAAAAGCACTAGGTTTAAGCATATATGGAAACCTTTAAGCAAATACATGAGCTTACAGATATTGTCAGTGTTTTATAGCAGAGTAAGTTGAGAAGGAAATCTCCAGATTTCCAGTCCTATGCCTGTAGAATTACTAAGTTATGCTTCCTCCCTGAAGAGCACAAAGGAATCAATCTGTTTATCAGAGTAAAAAAAAACACACTTGAAATCTTATGATTATTTCCTTAATATTGATTTTTGCTCACTATATCTAAATATTCCCACTTTCTACCACATTCAGTAAATATTACTAGTCCATTTGCAGTCTACAACCAGAGTAGCTTATGCCTTCATCCATTTACAGTCAGAGAAGCATTGATAAAATCAGATATTTATAAGGCTCAGGTTCTAATTATTGGAGATGGGGCTTGCTGAATGAGTTCTTTTATCTGCAGGATACTGCAACCACACAGATCTAATCCGTTAAGCTTGAAAATTCAGGCTAGAGGTTCTGACCAAAAGCAAGCCAACTTCTCCCAGGGGATGTAAAATAAAAAAGGAGGAAAGAGAGAGAGAGAGAGAGAGAATGAAAAACAGCCTGCTAGTCTTATGCTGATAGTTGGCTGACTGAGACTGACTCACTGAGCTGATGCTTGGTGTTTTTGCCATGACGTGGAATCACTCATCCTCATCAGTTATCAACAACTTCCCTTAAATATGTACACAAAGGCATGTTGTTCCTAAAAAGTAAGGGCTGCAGTGGTTTTGTTCATTTTTTAGGCATTTCTCTGTCCCAGCCACAGGATTCTGGCAACAGCCCCCAACTAACTAACTAACCAGCTAATCCCCTTCCTAATGGGTGGTTCCAGGGAGGGATGTCTGTGCCCTGCTAGGCAAGACCTTTGGGTACCGTCTGATAAGAAATTGCTCCTGTGATCAGAATCCTCCAGATAATTATGGCTCCATTATGGCTTATATGTTTGTCACAGAATAAATATTATTGCTATCTGGAAAGAAGCCACAAGCAGCTGTGTTAACTACATCAAACCAACACCTTTATTTAATCACATTTTTAATCATTATTAACTAATTAGCAAATTGAGTATTTACACAAGACATTAAAAAATTTGGGGTACCCATAATTCAATGGAATTTGCACTTGTTTAGAATCCATTAACACCCGTGGATTGTACAGGTGATAAAAAAATACAGATAAAGTAGCTTGGTTGTGTAAAGAACCTGATAAGCACTCTGTCACAAGTATATCGTTCTTTGCATTACGGAACAATTATTGTCGCTACTGGAGCAAGTTCTACCTGTTGCTTCATTACCACAAAGTATTAATTGGAATTTTATAACAAATTTTATTATATTATTTGTTCACCCATATGCTTAAAATATGTTGATTCAATATAAAGAAATTTTCTTCTCACACCGTCATTTACTTCAGACACAGACTGTTCAGTTTTGTTTACTTTACACATTTTTACCTCTGTGAGATCCAAAGGCACTGAATCTTGCAGGACACATCCTTTAATGTAATTTTCATAATGGCTTTGTGACAAGCACTGCTTGTTTTCTTCTAAAAGTCACCAAAGACTTTAAATGCCTGACATAAATTGCTCTTGCTATTTAAGATATTGGCAAAATGCATAGCAGCCATTACATGGTTGCTAAGGCATGAAAATCTAAACCCTGCCTTATGAGGGATTTGACATGGAAAAATGTTGGGGGTTAAATGGGAATGGGAAGCTACGTCAGCAAGTAGGAAGTTGCAAGATGTAGAAGAGGTGCAGGTATTTACATAATAGATAGTAGAACAATTTAGCTACTGAAAAGTATGTAGGAAAAAAAAAAAAACCAACAACTGTTCTGAAACAAACACAACTCAATACTCGGTTACAAAAATTTAGGGGGAAACACCCTGTTTAGGTAGCTTACCCCATAAACTACAGTCTTCCTAAACTTTTGTGGCTCATGCTCTGAAAAAAAAAAAAGAAAAAAAAAAGAAAAAAAAAAAAAAAAAAAAAAAAAAAAAAAAAAAGATCAGTGAAGACTATTATGGCTGGAACTGTACTGATATAAAGGCCTCTGCAGTCAGAGTCACAGAGTCAAAGCAGTTTGTAAGTTCTTGTAATTGCCCAAAACAGAGAAATTCAATAAATAAATAAATAAATAAATAAAATAGTACTTTATCTAAAAATAAATAAGGGATATGCAAAACCAAAAGGATTTGGACAGTGTTCCTACAATTTACTATGCAATTGTGATTCCCCAAAGTGCATGGTAACTGTTGAGTCACAGCCTGAACCACTGATTCAGCACCTGGGGAGAATACCTGCTCAGCCCTGGGAACACAATTTAAGCTATTAACTAGGACAAAGGTTTGATACCTATAATTTCTGCTGCTAGTTTTTCTTCTCCTTTGTTTTGATGCTCAAGATGAGTGAAATTAATTTCAATTTTACTATGTGGACTTTTGAATTAATTTTCTTTGTTATGGAAGCCAGTGCTCCTTTTTTATCATATTCATATCGCAATCAACACAGCCTAACAATTGAATTCTCAGATACATTCTGAATGTATATAAACTATAGTAGTGATATATTTTAATCCTAGAAATACTGAATACTATGTGTTATTCTATGAGACACTTTATCAGAACACAGGCGTTAGAGTGAATTGGACTTATTATCAAATCATGTAAGACTAAAGAAACTCATCTATCCAGCAATGTTAACCCATAGAACCCAACTGTAAGAAAAGACAGCTGACTTTACTATGCGTCAGTGAGACAGCCTGTTTGCAAAATCCAGTGCTTATGAAATCTTCTAAAATCTGTTTACATCCTACATAGCTGGTTTCTCTTCCCATGTGTTTTTTAACAGTTTTCAGAGGTCCCATTAGAGGAATTTGGAGCAAATGGTCACAACTCTTTTTCTTGACCAGTTGTATGGATATCTGTCATTTCTATTATTATCCTAGAAGATTCTTCATGCAGAATCTCTCCACCCTCTCCACTTTCATCCACTTAATGCTGCAGTACTGCTCAGTCACAAAGCAACTTGTAGCCCACTAGCAGAATTCACCCACACAAGGGCTTTTTTCCCAGCTATCCTCTCCCACCAGATACCTGCAGGCCTGATACATATTTTTGAGGGTACAAACCCACTCTCATCTGACATCCTGCTGATAGGCTCCTTTTGTCTGAGTATTAGTAAATGTCTCTACAGATAAGTAAATATTGGTATCAGCTCTAAATAGAGATTTAGATAAGTGTAATTCCAAAACTTGCCCATGGGTATAAAAAGCCAGGAAGTAATAGTGCCTTACGTATGTGCTTCTAGACAGAGCTGCCTGGTATTCTTGTCTCTAGCAGACAGCACATGGAGATCCCAATTCGCATTTCAGCTCCAGTGAGACTTCAGGTTAATAGCTTTGTGTCTCAGCATCTTAAGTTCCTCTTCTGTACAAAACAGGTAAAAATTCTTCCTAGGAACAGCTATTCAATAAAATGATGGAATTTGTTAGGCATACTTACATAAACAGCTTTCATGTTGTGACAATAACAAGGGAAACCGTGGATTACAATGTATCTTATCTCACTACTGGTAATTTTGCTAAGTCTCATTTAACAGATTTATTTATCATCACAGTGTTTTTTCTGCACTTGACTATACAGTATGCACTATGAATATAGTTTATGCATTTTTCACAGGATTTAAAATAAAAATATAAAACTAAACTTAACAGCTGATACTGAAGTATTACATTAAGGCCACTGCCAAGGTAAAGTGTTCAAAATTGTACTTTGTTTTCATTCTCTTTGGTCATTTAATTAGTTTCATTCCTGTTTTTATATTTAAACTTCTTACAAAATATATTGATACCTTACATGGAAAAATAATATGGTCATTAAAAAAAAAAAAAAAAAAAAAAAAAAAAGAAAGGCTGTGAGATTAATGTTGCCAAAACACGTGGAGATAAATTATGGATGTCCTGGGATTGCTACTATTAGATATTTCCTAATCTGTAAGAGAATGATTCTTGATGTACGTTTAATTGAATTCATTTGAATAATATATATAATCTTGCACATACAGATATGTTTTCCTCAATTATTTTAATATGAGTGATACTAACTGTGACCATGTCTACAGGGAAAACATATTACTCAAGTTGTTATTTAATAGTGATTCAGACTCTAATTAAATTTTTGGTGTTTCAAGCCAGCTCAAGCATATCTGTTTTTCAATATTTACTGAGTACTTACATTTTTATATAGGAAAAGTCAGTTGAAAAAATGTTGGAAATACACAGTGACAGTCCCCTTATTTCTCATCATTTCTACTCAACAATTTTCTCTTTATGCAATGCAAAAATGAAGTTAAAGTTTGTCACCTTATGACAGTGTTTTCTAAGTCCTATATATGGCTTAGAAAATACAACTCTAACTTTCAAAATCTGCCTAAACATTTTTTTTTAATTTCAGAGAACCATTTATCTTTGCCATTTTTAGGTCCCCACTGTGCTTTAAATTATTTTAGCATAGCTACCTTAAAATTTTTTTCTTCCCTTAGTCTTCCTTTATTCACCTTAGGTTTTGGAATTAATTAAACCCGATATCCACATTGCACTCTTAGCATTAAATGCATACTTGATTACCCTACTGCTATGCCTCGTTGAAAATAGCTCCAGTTAGTGAAGTGGAACAGAAGGAGATCAATAAACATCTATCTGTGTTGTTAGTAGAATACTTCATGTACCACACACATAGGCTGTGTATAAAGCAACATGGTAAACGAAGAGCCTTTCAACTACTTCAACAGACATTAATCACTTTGCTTTGTATAATCATTTTCACTTTATGAGTCCAGCCAATACCAATGCTAAGCATGTAGCCAGGGAACAGAAAGATGGATGCGTGTTATAAATATTAACTAAGAGATTTTTAGGCTATGAACTCACTTTGTTTCCTCCTTTTACCAAAGGTTCAATTCTCCAATTTAAGAAGTGTGTAAATGATGTCCCATCATGATTCTCCTTCAAACCAGCTGTTCTCTCATCTCATGGTCTCTCTTCCCAATCTTCTCCCTGTAAGACACCAAGATGAATCTCACCTGGAATGATTTTGCTATGTATGAAATGTACAGTAACTGTATTTCAAATTAGTTTTGAAAGTCCCTTGAAACATGTAATTAATCTTGTCTTTTCAGTGAAAACTTCAGCAGCATGTAAAATTATTTGGTGAAATCAGTCACAGTAGAAAACAGATGTTGTGTGTCTGAGGTGACCTTTTTGATGAATAAATTACAAACAAAATAACCATTCTTCTCAGGCTTGTAGCATGATTCTGCTGTTGGTGCATGCCCCTGAGTATTCAGTATTTTGCATAGAAGAAATCAGACAGCAAAGAAATATTCTTCTTTGGGAGGACATTCTCAGGGTAGCAGAAGGAAGGCACTGTGTATACTTAAATTAGGAAGGAAACGGGGAGGAAGGATCATTATTTTCACTCTAAAAAGCTTCCAAATCTTTGGTAGGAGAGATGTGTGATGTGGCTAAGCCGAGACTAGAAATCATCTTATATATACATAGGGAGTTTTGTATTGTTCATTATTTCTACTAAAATATCTCCAAAAACTGTCAGAATCAAACTGCTGTTTGGGAAAGTTCTGCAAACAACAGATATAAAGGGCTTGATCTCAAGGAGCATACATATGTTATTTCTCTTTCAATTTGTTTTCTTTTTGCTTCGTATTTTTCTGTTTTCTTGTTTGTTTCTGCCTTTTGATATCTCATATTGCAGCTTGTATCTGAGCCTTTCAAACATTCTTCATAAAATTTCAAGTGACTCTTAAATTTTCTTTCTCTGAACAACAACAACAACAACAACAAAAAAAACCTCTCTATTTCCACTCTCAAATCATAACTTGAGAACCTTTTTATTTTCAAAATATAGAACCCATTCTTCCTAACCATGTGTGATAATAGCAAAAAATCAACCAAAATTATGTGTTTACTTATGCCATTTTAGAATCACGATGATTATATACTTTGTATTCATTCCTTACTACTAGTTAAGGAGAATCCAGAATAATTTTCCTCAATTGTGTAATTGCAGAATATGCTACATATGCTCTGTTAAGCTTTGAAGAAATATGTCAAGTCTCATGTTTCAAATGTGTTTTTTTCTGTCTTCCATGAGCCTCTGCACAGAAAGTATAAAGGTATGAGCTCTGGAAATTTGTACAGTGAGAAGGAAAGGATGGTTTGGCAATAAAAGAATACAAGAAACTTACTGCCTGTCTCTGCAAAGTTTGCTTTACTTAATTTCTGTGGGACTTTTTATCCTTCTTATTTTTATTTTTTTTTTCTTCCTTCAAAGGCATTCTTATAATTTAGCACCCTACATATTTCATTATGCAGGTTTGCTGTCTGTAAACTGCTTCATAGGTATACACAGCATCTGATATGCATCAGAAAGGAGATTTTTAGAAGCTAACTATAGTTTGAGGCATGTATTCTGCTGAAAACAAATAAGGCTTAAGATCCAGAGCATGCTGTAGTTAGAAGGTCCCTTCTCACGCTTATCCTGGAATCCATGAAAAAGGAGCTTTTCTATTTCTTTTCTGAGAAGAATACAATAATGTAGCACTGGGTAGAAGTCAGCACTTTACCAAATAGGTTATAAGAATATTTAAAATATTGCATAAGGTGTTCACCTCCAAACAAACACTCCCCCAAGTAATACAAGTAGAACTGAGGTGAACAATGTAAGTGCATTGAAAAGAAAAAACTGGCAGGAGGTGGGGGGAGAGAGAGGGTAGAGATTTTACTATGAATCAAATACTTAGGTTAACTCATAACAGAGAAAATCAGTGAAATTGATCAAAGCAAAAATGGCTTTCCTAAAGTAGTGCCCTATGGCCACAACATCTATGGACAAAATAATCGCAGTATGGAAGATCTAGTCTAAATAAATACCCAGAATCTATTTGAGAACTTCATTTGCATGCTCATTTACAATTTGTAAGAATATATTGATAAGTCTACTGGAGACATTTTTCAAATAACTGCATGTCATAGACCTCATATCTTTTGCAAGTCAAAGCTACAAAGTTATGAGCTGGAGCTTTCTACTCTCTACCCCACAAGCCCACAGGAATAAAACACACTGTTTATTTTATTAAGAAATGTTATTAAAACAATCGATCTTGGATATAAAAATCAAAAACAAGCTTTGTTCTCATACTGTGTGACATCCTATATGTCTTGAAATTAACTTTTAAATCATAAAAAAACACTTACATTCGGTCTCAAGAGCAAAGCTTTATAAAAGAAGACTCAAGGTAGTTCTTAATTAAGTAAAACTTGCACAAACTGAGAGATAAATGGTAACCAAATTTCTTGTGACACTGACCACTTTCTCTGGGGTGAATTTGCTCAGAAGAATCAGAGTAGAGCGTGAAAGTGTATGAGAACTGAAAGTCACAAAGTGCATGTGTGTTAATTAAAAACCACTCTGTGAAGAAATGGCCCCTGTGCCCACTATGTTTTACTACTAGTACTCATTCTTTTCTTTGGTTTTTCATTTCTGATCTTAAGAACTATAGTAGTTAGAGATGGCTTACTATAAATATAGATGAAAGTAGGAGGGCCAAAATAAATCCGTAATAGAAATTTTGCACTAAGAAGTGGGACATGAAAGACAAGCAGTTTCTCAGATGCTGCACACTTCTTAAATTATTTAGACAATGTAAAATATTATGAAGAGATGGATTAGATGTAACTAAGGCCAGATGCAGAAAGATGGTTATTAAGTCTCCTTCAGTCTTAATCACTGCTAAAGAGTAACTTGTTTATGTCAATTTAGGAATCCCGCAGCTGCCAGCATGAGCAACAAATATCCTCCTATAAATTCTATCTGCAGACATGCAGCAAGTTTGAAGCCATTTACTTGTGAGAAAAAAGCACGGGGCTGAGAAGTCTGCTGCAACCACCGATAGTGATTGTAAAAGACAGCAGTGTGTTATAAGCAATGGCAGAATTTCTTGTTTCTTGTGCATGTCCCAGTGGTCCTTATGCCAATGAGAGGATACTGTACTGTAAAAGGATATTCATGGAAACATGGCTAAGCATGCTCTGACAGGGAGAACCAGCTTCCTACCAAAGGAAAGCCAGCTTCACATAACCTTCTGCACAACTTGTCCAAGTGATCCTATTCTGAATTACAGAATCACTGGGGGTGGAGAGATCTCTGCAGACAGGAATGAACGAAGCAGTTCCTGAGGCTCTTTTCCTCTTAAACAGAAGGGCAAAGAGTGATTAGACAGAGATTTAGCAGGGCTTCACTAATGTATGAGCCACCAAAAAATATAATCTTCACTAGGTGATCTGTGGTTGGGATATAACACTCCTTATACTCCAGACATCTGGTAAAGTAGTGCAATTATGCACTCATGCAGTCTCAAAGCCTCGCTCTAAGCCTTATGCTGCCACAATAGAGCAGACTTGAGCCCATTGATTAGATAACTATTCATGGTATAAAGGTACTATACTGTATAGAGACTTTTTAAAAGAATCTTATTTCTCTGTGGAAAAAAATAAATATATATGTATTTAACTTAAATAGAATGACCAAATTGAGGAAAATTAAGTAATATGTTTAATAAAATCATAAAATGCAATTTTAAGCTGCAGCGAGCTGAATAAAATATGAAACAGGAGCTTGCATTTTTTATTAGAGTTCATTAATCTTGTTAATGACTTATTGAGTATCTTTGAATCACTGAGCATGATAAAAATTGATCCCAATGGCTACACTGTTATGTGCTTTAGCAACCCCTTTTTACTGCTGTGTTCAACTGACTATTTCTCCAGTCCATTCTCTGCAACATTGCAGGCTACACTGCAGGATGTGTGATTTATGGCTGGGAAGTACTTTAAAAGGTTTAATACTGTTCTGAACTGAGTACAAATACTTGATTTTTTCTCTCTTGCATAATGGCTACTCAACAACAGAATAACTTATCTATGATGACTGTCTATCAGCTTTGCTTTATCTATTTGGCTGTCCCAAGCTTACTGCAACTCTGTTTTAGATGTAGAATGTTCAAACAAATTTTAAATACAGGGTAACAGGAGTTTGGTCCCAAGTTACGCAGTTTAAATGCACGCGTATTTCACTTAGGATATCCAACTACGCAGAAGAACCCTTCAATTAACTCCTTGCAAAACAACACCTTGATTCAAAGTGCTGCCTTGGCTTGATTGTGGCTTTGTGCCTTCCCAAAGAACTCTGCTTGTTGCCACTGAAACTACCTTCCAGCCTTCAAAATAGACCCTTGTGTGTACATTAGGCCCAAATTGAAAGGATGCCATCTGAGATAAATTAGTACTGTTCTGTGATAAAGCTTTATGATGTCCTAACCCACACTAGCTTAAAGTGTCAGCCATACTGTGCAAAAGAAAGTATCCCATAGATCCATAAAAGCCATGCTGAAATAAATACAGTCCAGTATTTCTGTGTGCTTTGTACAGGCAGTGGAAAAGTATTTGATGCGCTGTAATATAAAAAAAAAGAAGGGTCACATTATAGACCACATTCAGCTGTTTTATTGACACATAAAGCACAGTACAACACAATAAGCTCACACTTTAAAGAAGCAATGCCTACAATATAAGCAGAAATCCTGGAGGGCGGAGCAAATAATGTAGTCAGTGTGCCAAATTAATGTAAACCACTCTAATCGCTGACTGTCAAACAAACCTGCTTATAAATGAAGACTGAGATAGATAGGATTGCTGTCTTTAAGGCTTTTGTTATTCTATCTGTCATACATACAATTTTTTCACTTTTGAAGAAAGTTCACAAGTCAATAGCCATGCATTTACAATTCCATGTATAAATTAAAGTTGGAAACATTTAGGGACAACTTGAATACAACGAACTCAAATGGGAGTTCATAATACACATTAAAACCAATTATATCAAGCATTATTTCTAATAAAAACAGAAGCAATTGCCAGTATCATTAAATACTACTATCAACTCACAACTTCAGGAGAAGCAAAAAGGAGATCCCCCCCCCCCCCCCCCCAAAAAAAAAAAAGGATGGAGTTCAGATAATATATCACTACAGAAAGCACTATTATCTTTATCATAATGCATTTAAACCCAGTAAAGTTTAGAGAAAATAGCACCATGGTTGTATATTTGAAAAAAAGTTTGCATTTATTATAAATAAAAGCTATTTAAATTCAAATCGTTGACTTAGCATGGCATAGTTTTGTCATACCAACTAAGCCTTTTTGCACACAAAGCATTTAGATTTCTGTATATTCTCTAAGCTGTTCCCCAGTTCCATAACTGGGCAAAGTCTTCTTGGATTCACGATCTTTCCCTTAATACGTGGTACCACCAAAAATGAAACTGAAAATTAGCTCCATCTATTTTCTATCTCAAAGCTATTTAACATTCATCATCTCATTTATCTTGTTTCGAGGGTACTCAAGGATTAACTAACTAAAGATTGCAATTAATAATCAAAACATCCAGGTATATTTCATAGGAAATTAACTTTTTTACTTTTTTTTTTCCCCCAACATCAAAGATAGTACCTCACTACTGTTGTTTGGTAGGTTTTTGTTTCTTTTCTTCCTATTGTTGTTTTGGCTTATAAAAATCAAGAACCTTGGAAAAATGTTTGAGTCAGTGATACATATCTGCTAAAGCAGTCCACTGCAAAGTATGCCATGACAATCAATTTGTAGGTGACCTAGTCAGCAGAAACAAATATACTCACTTATTTTAGAATGTAGAAATAATCAAATGTTTTAAGAATAGCCCAGGTAGGTATGATGAAAACAATCAAAAGCTGCACGCTTGTTTCAAATGTTTAAGAAGAAAGTCTCTTTTTTTGCTAAAGCACTGCATCATGTGCTCTTGAAATTAATTTTTTTACTCTTGGGCTAGAATCCTGATGTCACTCCCATTTGGAGGGCAGCACATTTAATCATGTATTTATATGGCTTATAAGGCAGATGAAGTCTCTTCCATGTATGACACATAGACTCCCATATGTATGTCACAGCATGTAAAGGAGACACTGTTTTGGAATCAAAGAATTTTCCAACTGGTAAGTAGCTGTAGGCTGCAGTGTGTGGCAAGTCTCCCCCCAGTACGTAGTTCCTAGTAGGAATGAGTGTAGTGCTTCAATAGTTTAGCTCATTATTACACCTGATGAGTGCTATATGAATACTCTATTCAAGTTACTGCTTTAGTCTTTGATATTTCAGGAGGCATGATTAATCTCCTTCAGAGAATATGAAAACAGCTGCAGTTCTGCTCTCTTCGTTTCTTGCTTACACAAGCCTGGCTGTCACCATGACTTAGCAGTACTGTCGTTCAGGGGATTGTATACTTTATTTTTCAGTTCTTTCTCCAGCTGAAAATGGAGAGAATAATGGATATTTACAAAATGATGGAATTCAGAGAAGCTCATTAATATGTACTTACATATATACAACATTGTTCTTTGCAGTTAATTTTGCTTCTAGTTGTATTTCTTTTTATTAAAGGTAGAGAACTTCTTCTTTAGTCTCTTTTTGGCCTTCCACTTTAATTTCTAGGTTATCTTTCATTATGAATTGCACACAATTTCACCCATGTTTCTGCAGTGCAAGCAAATCTTGTCATTTTACCCAAGAGTCCCCAAATAACTATTAACTTTCTTTTAGCACCCTGTTAAATAATGCCACTAGCCTTTTTTTTGTTGTTGTTGTTGTTTGTTTGTTTTCCCATCCAAAACAAAATCTTGTTTCCTGGGATTCTATCTTCCTTATAGACTAGAAAAAATAATTGTAGCTTATCACACACAATTCTGCTTTTCCCTTTTGAACATTTAAGCTTTCTGAGATAATCTACTAGGTATTAGATTAGTTATATCTCCATGTATCATACACTTGTATCTTTGTATGCACCTTGTATCATACATGCTGATGGTTTGTTTTTTTTAACCTTCACTGTTATTTATTGCTAGTATAGAAGGATACTGTCCAAATACTAACTGCATTAAGAGCAACGATTAAGAAAAGTTCCCCTATCTGAATATTCTTCTCCAACTGTTCTCAACCACCAGGGATAATCTCTGTGGAAAAAATCACATGTGAGCCAGATACAGGTTCATGGGGAAACTGCCTGAGTAAACTGCTGCAATAAGATGAACTCAGTAGAAATTTTCAGGCTTATCACAGAATCACAGAATTATAGGGGTTGGAAGGGACCTCTAGAGATCATCGAGTCCAACCCCCCTGCCAAAGCAGGCTCCCTACACCACGTTGCACAGGTAGGCGTCCAGGCGGGTCTTGAATATCTCCAGAGAAGGAGACTCCACCACCTCCCTGGGCAGCCTGTTCCAGTGCTCCGTCACCCTCACCGTAAAGAAGTTCTTGCGCACATTCGTGCGGAACTTCCTATGCTGGAGTTTCAGCCCATTGCCCCTAGTCCTGTCCCCACGCACTACTGAAAAGAGACCAGCCTCGCCACTATAGCTCCCACACCTCAGGTATTTATAAACCTGGATCAAGTCCCCTCTCAGCCTTCTTTTCTTAAGGCTAAACAGACCCAGTTCCCTAAGTCTCTCCTCATAGGGGAGTTGGTCCAGGCCCTTCACCATCTTTGTGGCCCTCCGCTGGACTCTTTCCAAGAGATCCCTAATAGGTAGGATAAACTTAGCAATCGCCCCTCCCTCTCTCCCCAGAAATAAAACAACTAAATCCAAATTAATTCCTAGTTCAGGAGTCTGTTAGTCACATAAATTCAGGCGTGCATATGCTGTTGGATAAGTAAGCACCCACATTTTGGAGTGGAGTACTTCCACAGCATTCAGAGATTTTGCACTTATTCTTGAAATATTTAACTTGAATAATGAGGCCATTAATAATACAAGACTGGATGAGAAGTATTATACTACTGTCTATCAGACAAGAGTATTAATCATTCTCTACAAGAATTAGAGTCAAGGAGGATATTTCACATACCCAGATCTGGCCAGGTAAGCAGTACTACTTGTATTAGTAGTACACTTTTTCCTCATATTATATGTGCTCTAACTGTCCAGACTTTCAGTATCTGGAAGCTGAGCCTGCTTTCATCTACATTACATTTTCACAGGTATCAATTCACTAAAGTCAAGGGATCCACTCATTTTAATTAACAGTATAAAGAATGAATTATCAATTTGTGCTCTACAAAGTAGCTCGGGATAGCAAAAACTGTAGCCCTTAGTATGAATTCTTTGTGTCATGGTTTTGCAATTTTGTAATTTTGCTATCAGTATTCCACATCATAACATCATGTTAAGCATAGATAATTCTGACGAATCTGCTGCTCACAGAAGGAAGACTGAATGTCCCAGGGAACACCATGGTCAGTCATATGACCAGGACTATATAATCTCACTTCAGTGCTGGACTCGTTCTCTTGGATCCTGCCAGCCATGGGGAGCGTGTGGAAGCGTTCCAGTCGTTTCGCCTAGAGTTACAGTAGGCCTCTCGGTTTCGGGACTCACTCTCTCTTATTTTACTTGATTCGTTAGCCTTAATTCCAATTATATTGCATTATATTGTGTTATTCTGTATTCCGATATAGTATTTAGTAAATAAGTGTGCCTCCTTAGATCATTGCCGCTGTATTTATTTTCTCTTTCCCTGTTTTCTTTTCCTTTTGGGATAGCGGCCCTGCAGGCCGTCTATACCCCTGTCATGGGTGCCGGTAGATTTTAGGGTAACCTAAGACACTTTGTTATTCCTTTCATATCTTTAGTAAGTAGATAAAAATGTTAGTGATCACAGTAAAAATAAGAGGTTTGATTCATGAATTTTTGGAATCATTTACATGTGATAATAAATAAAAAATAAACAGGAGATATTCCATCACTGAAAAGACCACTGTCCATAACTTTTTTGCAAGAATATCCAGTGTTTCCTTTGTTATTTATAAAAATTATCATTTAAAAGCAGTACATTAAGCTGAATAGTAGGATCTTACTTTTTCATCACTGTTAAAAGACTCAGCTGGAATTAATTCAATATTTTTCATAGTCATTTAGCAGAAGCACATTTTTCTTAATAAATACATGAATTAATGAAGAAATAGACAAAAGCCTTTGAATTATAACCTGGGTCATTTTTTTCAATTAAAAAGTAGCTATAAAAATAAAGACAAGATTTGTCCCAATGCATTACCATCACCCAAGTCATTTTGATCCATAAATTTGCTAATCAAGATTAATCTACCAGAGCTTTTTTTTTTCCACTAGCTGATTCCATCATCGATCCAATACATGAAGTAATTTACATCAATAAATACTTCATCATACAGGTTATTTATTTCATAATGAAAACAGAATAATATCAAAACTTCTGCAGAAATTGGTACAAAAAGGTTTCCAAAGATCAGATTTAAGTAACCATAAAATAGATTGTTGTGGGAATACAAGATATGCATATATTTGTAACACAAATCTCTCCTTAATGGTTTCAGAAAGAAAAAAGAAAAAAAAAAAAAAAAAAAGTCAGGACAAGGAAAATAACCATAAAATGATCTTCTCACTCTTTAGGCAATCAGGGATTGTGAGGATGCTTGTCTTACCTGATAGAGGAAAAAAAAAGACAAGTTAACAGATGCCATCTTATTCTTCTGCTATTTATGTTGTAACACCATATAGCTTAAACCCAACTTCAGGTACAAACAGAAATTGTGGAAGCCCTTGCAACACTCTGACTGAACTAGACATTATTTCATTCCTATTAATTGTTGAATAGTGTGTCTTATTGGTTACAAGTATTATATAAGTCTTATTATATCCTATCACTTTCTAATTGCTATTATTGAACTAAACCACTGAAAATATCACACTTCACAAGTTAGTTACAAAAATTAACATTTAGTGATGGGATAGCAGAAAAACTAGAAAAGATACTGCCAGTTTTTCCCAAAAGCCAGCAAAGAGCTACAGAGCATGGGCTGCAAGGGCAATGAATGCAATAGGCAGATGGAGGCCTGGTCAACCTGGGGCCTCCTACAGCTCTTTGGAGGCTACTGCCATTTGGAAATAGCTATATTTTGACAGTAGCCTTGTCCTACAGCTACCCTGTATCTTGAGACACTGACCTTACACATTATGTTGTGGGACGGGAGTATGGACTTCAGCTCTTTCACTGTCAGGAATGTATCTCCTGCTCCCATGATCAGGATTTTGACTCAAAGGAAAGCCAGAGGTTGTACAGGCATGCAAATAAGAAAGTAATCAGGTTTCAAAATCTTATGAGAAGTAATTTTCAAGCAGAGATTAACAGAATTGAATACTTTCAATAAAGCATCATTATTTGTACTTATCTGTATTATTTGTATTTTCTAGCAGATATATGATTTAGTGAAGTTTGCTAGCCCTCTCTCGTCCTTAAATCTTATGCCCTCTAGTCTTATATTCAAAAAGCAGGACATTCTGATGAAGAAAGATAGGAATAAGGAAAAAACTCAAAGACTGTTCCTTATTATTTATATAGCTATTTATATAGATCAGCCCACCATCCCCCTGTGGTCATCACTGCCATACATACAGTAATTCAGAGTTAGTTGTACAGACAGCTATAAAAACAGACATCTATTCTACAGACTAGAAAAAAAAGAATAATTGGTTTGGTGCAGAAGATGAAAACACATGGAATTTAAGACCAAATTGTTTTGTTTGATCTTTTTGTCAAATATTTGATGCAGCAAAGCTATTCAGTTGTTTCATTAGAAATGACTATGTATTCTCCAGTAGCACAAATGTCATTTGTCCCGTTTCTTTTGTGATTTTTTCCTTCCACTGCAGTATTCCCCACTTCTCCTTCTGCATATCTTTCTCGGGATCTCACCAGGGTAAACAAGAAACCTTCAGTGTTTTTGCCAGTCTCCTGTTATTTCTACTGGTTCTCCTGCTACTTGCACTGGTTAGAGGGACTGGAGGCAGCAGGAGGGCACTGGCTATTGCTAATACTTAAGGGCTGGCAAGTGCCCTTGGAATAGATGGGCTTTGAATTTTAAATCTGCATTGTGTGTGCTTCCTTTCAATGAGCCACACTTTAGCCATCACTTCTCCGTCATGGATCTTCATGAAGGCACGGGATAGCTTTCTTCTCTTAACTTGGCTGAAATGGTCTTTAAAGTTAATGAGTTGGAGAGAAAAGGTCTCAGATACAAACTAGCTAAAGCACAGTGATGAGCAAAAGTATCATCTACTGTAGAAAGAGAACAGAAACTTGCATGCCTGATACTGAATGAAGTCCACCTCCACTAGTATACTAGAGACACCAGTCCCCAGACACCACCAGTCTCTTAGAAAGTCAGTCTGTCCCAAGCCATGCGATTCTCCAACACTGTCTCAATTGAAACAGGCTCTATGCATAGGCTCTATTACAATTTATTTGCTAGGACAAAAAAAAAAAAAAGGGGGGGGGGGGGAAGGGGGGAAGATGAAAACAGTTGATTCAGTAGAGGAAATTTATAAGATAAAAGAAACAAATGAAATACAAAACAAACAAAAAGATATATAAAATTTGAGAGAATTTGAGTTAACAAGTTAAGATTCATTCAGTCAAAGAACATCTGTACCAGTGCCTCCAATGAGATCTAATGCGAAAGCTTCCATGGGTTAGCTTTGTAGGTGTATTTTACTACCTAAGAAATTCTGTGCCCATATTCTAAAAGGACTACAGACATTTCAGTAGGAGGGACCCCCAGGCCCCTTCTAGGCACTACTCTTAGTTTCTTTATTTCAACTTGACTTGTATCTATCCATCCAGAGTTCTCTATTTTTCACTGAAAGATTTTCCACTAGCCACACTTCTACTTTATATGCTATACAAAGAACATTGAAACCATCATCTGTTTTCTCCATAAAACATGGTGGATGAGGAAATGAAGACTTTTTTCCTGTATACTGTGCTACACAGTCAGCCAATAAAGTAAGAATTCTGATGCATTTCAATTTATATTTATACAGCACAGATAGAATCCCCCATTCTGAAAGTTAGGAATGCAACTGCATCTATAGGAATTATTTTTCTATCTGGAAAGTTTCTGAGTCACCCACTTGCCACACTGATCATTAATTTCAAATATAAACTTTTTTAATATCCAGAGTTATGTGAAACTCTTCCCCAACTCCATCTCATGTCTGCAAAAGTAAGTTATGTACATTATAGCAACAACCACCACCACTACCAACAGCATACTGCAAAACACAAATGCTACTATTTGGCCAGGACTCACGGCCAGAGGATGGAGAAGAAGAATGCAGCCTGTTGTAGGAAGGGGAGAATGAAGGTGGAAGATGGCTGCAGACTGAAGCGTAAGCAGTTTAAACTCTGAAAACAAGAGCATATTGTGTAGAGTCTGCCTGCCTGGTGCATAGCATCTGCCAAAGAGACTGACTGACTGAAAGGCAATTGCAGCTGTTAAACAAAAGGCTGGATTCAGAATGGATGACTTGCAGAACAGAACATGCTTGCCTTTCTGAGATAGGCAGGGCAGAATGGGAAACTAGCTTTGGCTGTATGATATATGATCTACTAAGATAGACTGTATTATCTTACCAGAGGCAACATATCTATGAGCAGCCACAAATATTTGATTTTTTTTTTCTAGATCAATGGCTGGCTTAAGATCACAGCAACTTCTCTGCATAGCCATAAAGCAAGGGACAAGTCCTTTGGCAAAGGTTCAAAGCATTTTGTAAAGTACATTTTTTAATGGGCTTAACATTTCCTATATAGGAAGTACCCTACAGATTTTTATGGGCAATTTTGTTATATATAATTACCCTTGCTTTAAATATATATAGATCCTTCAGCAAATTTGTACTAACTCTATTCATTCTTTAGAAGGAGCATTATCACAGCCAGGGTTTGACATTCATGTTGACAACAGTAATAAAAAGTTTAGGACTCAGTGATCAGGGAAAATGATCAACACAGATAGACACAGATGCACAGACATCTGCCAGCTAGAAACCAGGAAAACTGGTGGGTTATCTGCAAGGCTTGCACTGTCATTTTTTTTTTTGATGGCATCCGTAATGTAACAGGTATCTAAAATCTTCATCTGTGGCCGACTTAGATCTATTTATGAAGGCAACATTAATTTCACTAATGAGCTAAAAAAAAAACCTCACCCACAATTAATAAATACCTCCTTTGTCTATCTGCCAAAATACAGTCTTACAAGACATTAACTCTTCCTCCCAGTATGGCTGATGTCATTAGTACATGCAGAGCTGCAAACACAGGTGCTTTATTTTCCATAATTCTAAATTATTTCACCAAGTGTCACAGATGTGAAATAAAACATAGAATTCATAGCAAAATCATTCCAATTTACCTACCCGCGGCGAGACATTAATCACTTTCTCACTTGATCATCATTCCAAAATAATTTCCCAGAACAAACTCTAAAGTTTTTGACTGCTGAACAAATCAAGCAAGGAAATAGCTTCTTGTATTTTTAAACTTCTAATTGATTCTGTGGCTCTGTGGTTGCTAGTCAATACAACAGTAACTGGAAGCATCATGAGTAATGCTCCGCTCATTTTTAAGGGCTTTCTTATTTGCATAAACATTTCCTCATCTGCCTTCTCACCTTCTTCAGCTTTTCACAATATTTTTTCTACTGAAAGCCAAATTATTTCTGATCTGTTAGACCAGTTTCATAGCCAGTCTGCTTTCCCAAATGTAATAACCTCTTTTAGCCATTCGTTTACCACAGCTGCTGTGGCATTGAGACCAAGCAGCTGAACTTACTTCTTTCTGTTTACAAGTTTATTCTTAGTATGAATCATCACTTTATGGAAGCGTAGTGCTGTTTATTAATTATAGTAGTTAAATGAAAAGCTACATATGCAGTTCTTATTAATCACAGTGAGAATGTTTAAATTTCAACATGTAAGAAACATTTTTTACTTCCTACAAAAACATTATTTTGAATATGTCTAATTACCTGGGCCTTATAATCAAATAAAAATCCAATTTTTCACCTTGTTTGTATTATTGGTCTTGTTCATTATTTTTATATCTAAAAGCAAGATTTCCACCTTAGCCTTCAGATAAGGGATTTCAGTGCTCAGGAATCTGCTCTTTTTCGACCTGTCAGTTTGAACCTCTGGCATCTTACTCTCACTTTTGGAGAAACAGAAAATAAAATTACTATGTACTCCACCCTCATCAGAAAGAGACATTATACCAACTCACAAATAAATCACGTGTTCCCCCTTTATCTTCTAATACTCTTATATTTATTAGTGAACAAGTAACCTATTTCTCAGAATATATATATATATATTTTTCAACATTCCTTTGCCCTCAACATGTACCTGGCAAAGAAATTGTGACTGTAGTTGTGTCACTGTTAAATATACCATTAATTATTTTACTAAGACATTATACAATACTCAGAACAGACTGTAAACATTTTACATCTTTAGGTAATGCACTGAGGCTTTTTTTTTTTTTTTTTTTTTTTTTTTTTAAATGCCATAACAGCTCTATTTATATACAATGTTCTGCATAATTAGCAACTAATGAGGCTCTAACTTTCACTGCTGTAAGGCCTAGATATCTGTTCCTCTTTCAGTGAATTCATTTTTGCTGTCTCATTAACACAGTAAAAAACCTGAAAATTGTGTTTTAATTAAAAGCTAAACTACCTCTGTCTGGAGACACTAATGAACAGAAACACAGTAAAAGATGCATAAAAACTTAGTCAAGAGGACAATATGCATGTACAGCAGAAAGATAACATAGCTAGCTTTCTCTTTTTTCAGGTTTTTCCATTATTTTCCCTTAACACTGTCCCTTATTTATTTATTTATTTATTTATTTATTTATTTACTTATTGCTTCACAACCAACTAATCTTCAAAAATAGACATAAGTGGAAGTTGTTTTCTGAAAAAAAATTGAAACTGATATGTGTACTTAAATATTAACTACTCCAGCAATCCATTACAGAAACATAAATCCTAATGTGCATGAAGAACAAAACTAACTCTTGAATCAGACTTTGTTTTGGATCTTCACAATGCTATTTCTACTGATCAGTTACAAGGTAGATCCTAAGAAGTGTTACCACTGCCTTAAAGTAATGAGGTATGTATATATTTTGTGCTTTCCCCGATTCCTCCCTACAGGGACAGGCTGGGAGAGCTGGGATTGCTCAGACTGGAGAACAGAAGGCTTGGGGAGACCTGACAGTGGCCTTCTGGTATATAAAAGGAGGCCAGAAGAAAGAAGGGGACAAAGTCTTCAGAAATGTTTTTGAGTTTTTTTGTTAGCATAAGTGAAAATGGTTTTGAGCTTAAAGGGGAGAGATTTAGGCTGGATATAAAGAAGTTTGCTGAGGCACTCGCACAGGTTGCCCAGAGAGGTGGTCAGAGCCCTGCCCCTGGAGACATTAAAGGTCAGGCTCTTGGCAACCTGCTTGATCCAGTTCTATGATTCTTTGTTTTCTATTCCTGTCAGTCTTCTGAAGTACACTTCCTGCCTTTTCTTCACAACTGCAAGACCTAAAAACATAATGGCAGAAAATGATCTAAATTACATGTCATTACATGTCCATCTCAATAAAATCATGAGCCTGACCATGATGCTTCATTTCCTGACTTCTGCAAATACTTTAAGCAATTAATCAGGTAACTTACTAAAACATGACAGGTTTTTGGGTAACAGCATTGAGTAAGTGAGAAATGTACTATAAAAGAAACAACATCCCCATAATCTCATCCACACATGCAAAAAAACCTATAGATTTTTAAATATTCCAGCAGTAGAAATGGAGACTCAATTTCTGAAAAAGCCCACAAATACGCAAATACATCTAGACTATCTCCAAGAATAAAATTAATGTAAAGAAATTTGTTTTGAAATATTGTGTGCTTGGATCTTCGCTCTATAGATTGATCCAAAATGTGCCTGATCTACAGGTTCAGTACATGTCACATGGCTGGTAATTTCTTGCCCCTTTTGTTGAGGTAAGGAAGTCTTAAAAGTATGAATCCTCAGGAAATGATATTCAGATGAATGAAAAAGTAAATCCTCACAATGCCTAAATAAAGATTTACTGGCACACTCCTGCTAAAACCTAATTAAAATATTACTATAGAAAAATCACCTTAGCTCAGTCAGATGTGCCAAATGCAAGTGTTCCAAATGCAGGACATCTAATCAGCCCATATTAACATTGTTTGCTGCCTGTGCAAACATCTACCAGATAGTTATCTGTTTACTTTTTCCCTGGTCTCTGCTGTCCTCAAAATCACATCTGATGTAGTAGGAGAAAACACACAATAACTCACCATGAATGAGTGAGCCTCGCAGCCTTATGAAAGAGAAGATTCGAACAGAGATTTATCATCCTTTGATATTAATTAAACTGTAAATTCTTTCTATCAAAATTATAATGTGTTTTCCCTATATTACTTATTTTAAGTGAATTTAAATTATTACCGTTTCCAATGATGTTTCTAAATCCTTAGCCATGGAACCAGTTTCATCTTGTTGCTGTTTCTTAACAAATACATTCTCATGCCAAAGTATATCATAGAATCACAGAATGTTTGGGATGGAAGGGAACATTAAGATTATCTAGTTCCAACACCCTCATATTGGGGGGTGGGGGGTCACCTCCCTCTAGAACAGGTTTCTCAAAGTCCCATCCAGCCTGGCCTTGATTGCTTCCAGGGAGGGGATAACCACAACTTCACTGGGCAAACTGTTCCAGTGTCTCACCAGCCCCATTGCAGAGAATTTCTTTCTAATATCTAGTCTATGCCTACCCTCTTCCATTTCCCTAGCATCGATCCCTGAGGAACACCACTTGTCACTAGTCTGCACTTGGACACTGGGTCCCTTTGACTGCTACTCTCTGAGCGCTACCACACAACCAATTCCTTATGTGGCAAATTGTCCATCCATCAAATCCATTTTTTTCCAATTTGGCAACCAGGATGTCATGTGGGACAGTGTCAAACATCGTGCACAAGTCCAGGCAGATGACTTTTCACATACAATTGTCATGCCAGATATCAAGGCTAGTCTTTCTTTGTATACGCTTTTCTGACTCAGGACTTCGAATGCATGAACAACAAGGATATAGGATTTCTATGACAAATATTGCCATAACCCTTTCTCTTATTACCCAGTCTTTAGGCTATTTCTAAACAATATCTAACAAATTTGTCCCACTTCTTCAAAATAAAAAACAGAACAGTTTACAGTAAAGCATTGTAAAACACAGTGCTCCTTGATGATTATCTTATTCTTTTTCTTTATGAGGAGTTGATACTAGTGAAACCAAAATTTTTAAGTTATTTTTTAGGCAAAAAGAAAAACACTTTTTAAGTCGGGAGTGTTTCTGTTTGGTTACAAACAGCTAAACTCAGAATTTTATGTGCTTTTAATAAAATGTAAGCATGAATCAGTTTTTGGAGCAATGAAAAATTAAGAGCCAGATCTCCAAACAGTGAAAGTTAAACACCTACACATTATTTTATGAACCCATCTAGAAGCTTTCTCAACATTTAGGTCTTTGAAAACCCTTTAAATAGCTCATTTGTAATGGCCTGTCGTAATCCAGGTAATTCAGATAAAACATTTTGACTTGTATGATTCCAACTGTGTATTGACTGAGCAAATTTTTTCAGCACCTATTGCATTTATGCACAATAATAAATTATTCAGTCCCTAGAAATATTTAAGTTTCTTCTCATACTAATCAGCTATACTAAAAGAGTTTACAAACCATGTTATGAAAGTAACATGAAAGCACATATCCATTTCTGAACAAATAACACAAGGGCAGTATAAGAATTACCATACGAAGACTACAAGGTTTAGGGAAGAAGAACTTCTGAAGCAGTATATATAGTTCTAGAAATATTTAGAAATAGCATTTAATATTCTTATACAAAAGTACCTATAATATACTGCATTAGATGAAAAAGAAGGGACTACTATTCTTACTCAGAATTCTAGATAGAAGCTATATTAGAGGAATACACCAGAGGGAGGGATCATCGCACAAAGAATTTTGGATTAACTGCCTGCTTCCTCTACAAACACAGAATTCTTAACTTTCAATTTTGCATCACTTCTTGACATAAACTGAAGCTCACTTAAGTGGATGGCACCAGATCCCTCTACACTGATGAGTTCTAGTTCTTAGTCATAAATTCAGGTACTTCATTCTGATCTCCCTAATGTGAAGAGTGCCTTAATCTCTTATGAAGGCTTTTCCTAATATTAAACTAAGTGAAGGCATTGTGGAAGCTTAGCAGCACATTCTCCCTAAAGATGAAAATCCTAAGTAAGCCAACTTAATTAAGAATTAATTCCCTTTAAATCACAGGATGAATTGTTCATTTCTGCTTCAGTCTCTAATCAATTATTTGTGGCATGAAATGATTTACAAGACACAGGGGCAAATTAATTAAGGTGACAAAAGTGATTCCATATCTTGTCAGAGATATTCCATCCTGTTTTTAAAATTTCATGCATTAATAAAAAGTTTTGGTCTGCTTAAAAGACTCCACGTTATGACTTTGATATTTCTTCATATAGTTGAACATTGCCATTTTCATTTTTTGCAGCATCCTCTCTGATCCTGCTCAAAAGGATAATAATCAAAATGATGCTTTAAAAAAAAAGTGTTAATTCCTTAGAAATTCTCTGATAATCTTCTGAATTCAGCTGCTGAAACATTGCTGGGGTCTTTCAAACACTTCAAGAATGTGAATATAAATAATGTCTCAATTAATTAAGACTTGCACTGCTCTTCAATGGGAAAAAAATCAGATCAAATGTTGAACATTTTCTTTATGGTGAATAAAAGATTCTGTTATTTAAGCAGTTGAATATACAAACAAGGGCACACAGTTACGCTGAAACATTTTCATCTCTGAATACTGGTTTTTAAATCTTTTGGAGTTTGCTTCTGAATCCAGCAGTCAGAGTTCATAGTAGTTGCCAGTGCTTTACTTTTTTCTAAGCTTGTCGCAAACAAAATGAAAAACTGTGGTGTACTACAAAGTCTTCTTGACCAAATGGAAAATCATAAAAAGAAAAGTATTTTTCATTATCAACATTGAAGACTGAGCAAAAAGCAAGCTGCTTTCAAAAAACATATTTTAGTGTAGTCTGAATATCAGTATAATAGGAGATGATAGTCTTCAATCTAGACTTAAGAAGAAAAATAGTCCTTTAAGAGGATCTACCGCCTCTCTCTTCTATTATTATTTTGAATTACTTATCATATTGAACAAATCCGATCTGTTATTAAGCTAACAAGTCTGCTTTAGGAAACATTTTCATTCCTCTTTCTGATGAGGAGTCTCTGTTTATAAACAACAGGATGAGTAGCTGACATATTTTAGCAAGTGACTCATGTAACACCCATAGAGTCAATATGCCACTGGATAAAGATTTTTAAATGCTTAAGATGTTATTCATTTCAAATATATGTAGCTTTTAATAAGCAATGGAAAACAGTAACACAGAACACTAGGCAGGATGAAACTAACTAGTGCATTATTTGAACCACTGTTTTTCAGCCAATGGTTTACAGATTTGGTTCCTTGGAAGACTTTTTGCTACAGAGTAATGAGAAATCTGCAAACAAACATATGTTTATAGGGATCTGGAATAAAAATATGTTACAGATGACTAAATTGTCCAATTGTAGGCGTCAGGCAGCAGTGACCTGTATTTTTCCTAAATTATCTTCATTGTGTACTTACATTATCAAGTCGAATTTTATGCCAACCACTTGCATCAGATTTCAGGCAATCATCTACTCTGTGGATCCCACTGTTGTTGAGAGCTGTGGCCAAAACACCACACACAAATACTTATCATTTAGGAAGGATGCACTTACCAGAGAACAAACAGAAAAAATTATTAATAAAAGTCTATGTTCTTGATCATGTTTTGTCCTCACCCTTGAATTCATTTTCTTCACTACACAAAAAAGGTACAAAGCAAAAAACAGAAACAAACAAACAAACAAACCAAGTGGGTGAAATACTGAATCCATTTAAGTAAATTATATATTTCCACTGCTTAGGGGAGTGGGTAGGACTGAGTCTGATGTTTATTGCCTTTTCAGTCAGTTTTTGATATATTCAAGAACAAAATCTGGTAGGAAGACTAATGTTTTGTCAGAAGCAGTGCTAGACAGGAGGGGCGGGGGGTGGAGGAGGGGACAGTACAGCAGTATTGGATTCAGACAACCCTGGATATTCCTAATGTAGCAGCCAGAAGCCTTATATGTGCAGTCCATTGTCTCAGAGAGAATTTCCTTATAATTCACCCATAATAGCAGACTTCTTTCTGACACTTTAAGCAGCTCCATAGGGGGAAAAATGGATCTGCTAGAGATGGTTTATAAAAATATTTCAAAGCTGACATGTCAAGTCACAGTAATTAATGCTACAAGGATATATTATTTGTTTTAGATATTAAAAATGGTTGTAAGAAACGCTTCCCCCCAATTTTCTCCCCTTTACAAGGCTCTAAGAGAGAAGAAGGGATGCATCCATCTGTAGTGTTGAAGAGTACTGGAAGACCAAAGTAAGTCCCAACTATTCACATTGAATTTTTCCTTAGAACTCTCCACCCTGCTAAGAGCATATGCCTCAAAAACAATCTGGCTGCAAGGCAGGACAAGGCTTTTTATTAATGTGGACTCACAAACATGCCCAATGCATGCTCTTAGACAGATTATATTGATTACCTGGGTAAAAAGATACCTGTGCCTTTTCAATACTACCTCCACACTTTCATCTTGTTTATACAGTATTTTGTTTAATTATGTCTTGTGTCATGGATGAGACAGATCACCCACTGAGATCATGAAAGAATTTCCCACTGTCAGTTGTACAGCTTTGAAAAAAGAAATAGTTGGAAGAACAATCATCAGCAAGTATTTTAACAAAGAAAAATGGAATTGGTATTTTTCATGAGTAATCCTTTCACTTGTTACATCGTCATCTGATTACGCCTGAGAAATAGCACTGGTCAATGAGACGACTTGTGTGAATATGGCTAGCTCTCAAGAGAAGTTGAATAATTAATTTCAGAATACTTAATTTTAATACACAATGTGAACATTTCAAATGGACTATTTACACAATCTTAATCTCAATAAAATAGAAAATGTCACCTCAATACTAATACAACTTTCCTGTAAATTATGCACATTTTTAAAGCTAATGTAGCTGCCATTATCTTATTAAAATTTGGCATAGCAGTTATTTTTAAGTTATCATCATGACTTTTAAAATATTTTACAATTAAATGGCTGTAATTCATTTGTATATCTTGTAGGTTCTATGAAAACTAATCTTAGGGTTTTTTTACCATGATTATTAAGATAAACAATGATATTATGTTTTATTACACGTTTAATCACATTCAAAAATTTAGTGACTACCACTGTTCAATTCAGGTCTAAGTGAAGTAAGAAACAAAATTTCAGTTGATTTTAATGGAAAGAAGCCTAAATACCAAACTTATACTGTTAGTAGTAAAAATAAATTATTATATTTAACATGACATTTTCTGATAACTTATCCATATACATGGACGAAAATAAGATTGCTGTTAAGTTTAGATTTAGATCAGTAAACAGGTCAGACTTTAACTAGAAGACAGAAACACTTTCATTTAAAGACTTGATCTCTTCCATTATCTCGGTGCACACTTGTTGCATTTATAATGAAGAGTTTGTAAACACAATGCTAATGTGTATTCTTACTGGGCATTGTAATGAATGAGGTAAAAAGTAATTGTCCTGATAAACCCCAGTAATTAGAGTTATGTATGTTCAGACACACTGCCCTCTTACCTCAGCATCCCTGACAGAAAATAACATGATTCATTTTTTTTGTGGGAGCTGTCTCAATTATTTTATTCAAGTTAGCAGAACTTCTACATATGTAAAATGATTGAATTGTAATATTGTTCAGCCTTTATAACCAGTAGTCTCACTGCAATTTCAGAAACATCAGTTATTCAAAGGAGAATGGGGGTAACAACAATTTTAAAGACTTAAGCTGTTATACAGAAGCAATGAAATCCTTTTAACTGAGATTTGAGCAAACTATTTTCATTGACCTTAAGAAAATCTGTCCCATCAACACTACAATTCCAACAGTACCTGTCCAAAAGGTTTCTATGCTGTGGACTTGAATTTATGTACTTTATAATATGTTCATAAACAATGAATTCATGCCTTTCTACTCCTTTGTGTTGGAACAACAGCTTCAGACACCACAGTCCCCAGGTTTTATTCAAATTATTTTATTCTGCAATTGCAATTGTGTGAATACTGCCTCAAGCAGGTAAGGTGAAAGCTTGACACCTACACATCCCATCCCAAGGACTGTCTTAGAAACTTCTACTTTTCGCTTATGGCACTGAACAAACAGCAAGCAAACACCAATACTTACTTTATGTGATAAAGTCAGTGGACCAACAGGCTTTGAAAACATCTGCAAAACCTGACCACAGTCCACAGACCAAGCTTTAAGCTTACAGATCTTGCCATTTAACTGTGTATAAACTGGAGGAAAATATGTGTTTGGAAACAATCTTTCATAGCTCATTAGATCCTTGCAATGAATATCCAATGACTATTAAATTGATTTGGATAGATCATACATAAATGACCATTTTCTGTTAAAACTGTTTCGTTAACTGTGTGTAGCACAATTTAATCCGCAAACACAGTCATGATGTTGCAGTTTATTGATGTGGTACAGTTTAATGTAGAAGTCACATTCAGTGAAATAAGTTTCCCAAATTCCAATTGAAATATTTGGAAAGAAAGTAAGAAGACAATGTTCAAGACACTTCAGGGAAAAATTAAGGGTCACTAAGTGTCAATACTTCAATTTGGCCAGCCCCTTTGCTCAAATACTTTCTAACAAAACAATGACCAAAATACTCGGCATCATCAATGGTCAAGATCAAAACTCATCTCTGACCTTGGAAGAAAACACCAAAAAAAAAAAAAACAAAAAAAAAAAACAGCCAGGATTTGATTCAGAAAGCAAAGGATTTTAAGCAGGGTTTGGTTTGGATTCTGATTCTACCCAAGTCAGTCTTTCTGAATTTTGTATTAGAAATGGAGGGAGAAGAAAGAGCAAGAAAGAGAAGAGCTGTTAACATGCAACATTTATAATAACTGCAACCTTCCCAGCTTAATCCACTTCTGCAAGGAGCCTATCAAAAAGATTACAGCAGCAGGAATGATTCACAGCTCTCTTCTTCAGCACAATTTGCAATGCAGTTTCTCACCCTGCCCCAACAGCTACACCAGGGTACACACTGATGGGGAAACACTATTTGTGTCTTAAAAAGGCTGACCATATATTGGAGGCATATAGGGGAGAATTATTTTGTACCTTAAGAATTCTTGCTCACCTTCTCTATGCCTGTGGCTCAGGTAAAGATAGCTGATTCATTCAAATCATATAAATGTAATTGCTTACAGTACAGAAAAGCACAAACTAAAAAGAGAAAGTGGGAAAAACCTAACTTTTCTTTCTACAAAGGGAAGACTTATTGCAGAAGAGTTGAAACATAAAAAATACAGAAAATATAGTTTGTTTAAAATTAATTGGAGAAATTGAAAGGCAGGGAAAAGGGTGGAACTTTTTCTAGAAGATCACCATTTAATCTAGGGTTGAAGACAATAAATATAGCGTCCAGTAGTGCCAAATAAAAACACTGAGTCATGTTCCCATCCTATTTACAACAGAGTAAATCAGCAGTAACTACCAGTTCTACTAGTGTTATGACAACAAAATTTGGCCCACTGGGATTTCAGACACAAATTCGTTCTGCCGGAAACAAATTCAAAAAACACTGTATTCCTATCCCAGGCAGGTGATTGATTAGACAACCTCAAAGGATCTTCACTCTCTGCCACGGTGCTGTTGTACTGTTTGCTTTCAGATTTAGGTGGTTTCTTAGCAGATACCTATGACTGTCATTTACTGCTACCAACTCCCAACAGCTGGAAATGTCCCTTGAATAATGGTGAGCTTTCAGTCACCAGAAGGAACGAAGCAGCAATTCAAGATTAATGTGTAATTAAATGAGAAAAGGCCTACAATTAACTGCATGCTTCAGTAATCCCTAAGCAATTTTTTCTTTGATTCTTCTTTCCTTGATAATATGTAAATGAAATTTCAAAATTACTTTATTTCATAGTGATGATAAAAAATTTTCTGCTGAAATGGAAAATAGATTTGAAAAGAAGAACGCAGCTTTAGTGCATGGTGATACTAGTTAGTTGTCTGCTATGTTACCACCTATTTATTAGCATGGTACGTGCTACTGATCAGTCTAAAGAAGAGAACAGACAAAAAAGTTTATGGATTTCACTGTTCAGTCTGTATTTGATCAAGAATTCATCTAAATCAAAAAAAGTAAGAGTGGTGAGAAAGGTGCAGAAGAAAGAGATGCATTTTTCTTGCTCCCTTAACCAAAGCAGTGGATATCCTACTAAGTATAATCTCTGTTTTACCACAGATTCTTGTGTGGTTCTTTACTACAAGTTCATTTAGGATGAAATCTACAAGTTTTACACATAAATTGATTTGTAGCTGATACCCAGACCCAATTCCTGAGGTACCCAAACTCATATATTTGACTCTATCCACTCCTACATTTTTGCTTTTGCAGCGTGCAGATGTTTCTCAGCCTTCAGGAACAAAGGTATTCACTACCTGTTTTTCTCAAGAAAAGACTGCATAATGAAGTCATGGTTCTCTCAAATTGGGCCTCTTTGGAGAATGCTTCATCCCAGGTGGTTCATCCCATCCTTCAACAAGTGGAATTAATCATTCCATTCTAGTGCCTTTCTCTCCTTCTGCAGATTGTATTGAAGTCCTAGATATCTAGTTTAGATGGCAGAAGACCACATAAACTCTGTTCTAAAAGCTCACAGAAATCACTCTGTAAGTATATTAGTCCCTGTGTCTCAGCTCCTTCTGTATAAAGGGGCTCTTAACATTTCCTTGTCTCTGATTTGCAGTGAAGGTATAGGCACTGAAGTCTCTGAGGCCCTCACATAGTGTTTTAATGGAGTAATATAAGCCCTATTAATTAATGCAGTACTGGTTCTGTGATAGCTGCTGGTGTTAGCTCACCTTATGTCAAGTCTTCTAACCAAACAGTGATCTAGGGAAACAGACGTATAATGGGATCTTTTACACATTCTACCTTTCCTTTAGAAGTGCTTTTCCCTGATGTACACCTCTAATTGACTTTTCTCTGACAGGACACAAATGAAATTAATGGAACTCAAGTAATTTCCTGCCCTAATATATTAGACTGTCCTACATAATTACTCTGAAGCACCTTTATTTCAAATGCACAAGGTAATTTATTAAAAGCCTTCCTGTACATCCTTACAAGTATTCAGGTGCTGCTGAGAACAACTTTACTCCTTAAATGATAGGAATGTAAATCATCTTTCTTTCCTGCCTTCTCAGAGTATCTTTCTTACCGCATTAAAACTGGCAGAAATCTCCAATGCTGATTCATCTCTATGATTTCTATTAATTTAAATTTTATATGCATACCTGAATGGTCTTATATTAAAATAATTTCTGCAGTAATAAATACAGTCCATGTCAGGATCTTACTATTAAAAATAACACCATAATAATTAGAATTATGCTTATATCCGTGATTAGGAGAAAAGTTCTAAATTGTTAGGCTAACATCCAGTCACTCAGAAGACTTACTGGTTTGATAACTACTGCTCTGAGTTTTACATACATCTACACAATGTTGGTTACGGTACTATAGTATTATCAAATAAGCTTATCAAATAAGTTAACCTATCACAGGACCTGGAAATAGTGATCAACCTAATTACACATGAAATGGTTTGTCTTTTTGTGATCTGTGGTCTTACACCAAACCTAAGCTGTTAACTCATCAACTAGTTTGGAAATACTCAACTAGCTTGCACTAATCAAACAAAGCACTCCACGCAAAGCACTCCACGGTAAACTATCAGACAGAATAGGCATCTTTTTACCACTAACAATATGTAATAATCTGGAAAGAAACAAACAAGCAAACAAACAAACAAAGTTAATATTTTCTTCAGAAATGCAATGAAAAAGTCTTGCTCTGAAATATTTCTACCTGTCATCTTACCAGGGGAAAGAAACAAATACATAACAGCAAGGATAGAAATATTAAAATATTAATCTGGTCAGAAAATTGCTAGTTTCCACCACATCAAACATTTCTCATATTCTTTATTCAATTATTTTAATAGACATTAATCATTGAATTGGACTTCTTTACTACTCCGGGTTTGTGGTGTCATTGAGAGAATAAGCTGACTCTTGGAGAAATTACTACATTTACTGAATAGAAAAAAAAAAACAACAACCATGAACCAAACCTGTGTTAAATCAGCTAGTGACATTCTGATCTTCAGAATAAAGATGAGATAGATAGATACAACATTGGTGAAGTTATGCTGTTAAAGCCAATCCTTTGTGACATCTAAGCTTTAGCAAGTTGTACAACTACACAACTATAAATCAAAACATTATAACTATTTTTTAAAATATGCCCGAACTACATTTTAAAATTCAATTCCCAGCTCAAGTAAATCAGACACTTTAGCTTACTTTCTTCCAAACAATAGCTGGCTTCCAAAGCATTTATTTGAGTCTATCATGAGTTAATACTACTCAGTTCAGATTTCTTTTTTTGTTTGAGGATAATGTAACATGTTTGATGTGTAACTGACTAGGTGACTCAAGCGCATTACATTTCTTTAACTTACCTTCCAATTTGAAGACATGATCTGGGAATAGGATTAACTTTTTTAACTTTGATATATTAATTTCAAGATGATGTCAGTTATAGAAAGTTCCATTTTGCTGATTTCTACAGATACTCCTGAATTGTTTTCAGAAAGATGTGACAGAACTATGAATTTGTAAATTCAAGTGTATATCATTCCACTTAAAACAGATGGAAACAAATTCATTTCAAAATGTGACAAAACCAATTTATCACTGGAAACAAACAAACAAACAAACAAAAAAACACTTTACTTCAAATAACATTATATATTCCTTAACTTTCCTATGCTATAAATGATCAGATGGAGCAGGTACATGACCCAAATTTGCAGAAACATGAAAACGAAAGGTGATATTTAAGAACTGGAAAAAAAAAAAGGAAAAAAAGTTCATTATCTGTCTAGTACAATTCCCCTTTATAGCAGCAGTTAATTATAGACCTGACAGTTAATATCTGAATATGTGTTAGAAATAAGTACCTTAAATATTGTGGGTTGTGCTTAATGAAAGAATGATTTCCTTGTAGCTTTTCCTTTAATCTGAATTCTCCATCCTCTCACTACTAGTTCGATCTCATCGAGTAAACATTAGGAAGCAGTAAGAAGATGACCTGGGAAGGCTCTTGAAAAGGCAAAGAAAGAAAAAGGAAGAAGATTCCACACAGACAATTTACTTTTATCTTTCACCTCTCCCTGAGGTATTGTGGATAGTCCAACTGAACTGTTTCATTTCACACACATCTCCTCAGGACAAGCCTACCAATAACAGGGACAGTCGCTGAAATTCTTCTTTGAAAATAACAACGGAAATAGAAACATTTCACCTCACTGAAGTATTAAAGGCTTTACTGATTCTGGATGAGTACACTAAAAACAAACAAAACCACAGATTTTTACAAAATTTTAAGAATCATTTTTAAAATCCCAAGCTATTTTTTGCAAATCTCTTAAGGTTAAATAATTTTTTGTTGCTTGGAGTTTTAAAACCTCATAGATAATGTCTACATTGTCAAACATTTAAGAGAATAGATGCACTTGCAGTGAATCATCTGTGAACGAATACAAGGGTATGAGAAGTTCTTCACTGAAAATAAGGCACCAGGGCCAAAAACAGAAGAATTATTCAGAAGTTGGTAAATATGCAGATCCAAAACTACAGAAACTGATTCTGTCTCTTGCATGACACATTGTGATATCTTCCAAGAAAACACAGTCATTCAGCAGTTTGTTCGTAAGAAATCTGACATGACTGAAAACATAGGTACAGATTGCCATTGCCAATTCTTACAAGGATGCAAAAAAATTGTTTTTCCAATCCTAGAAAAATCAGTCACAACAGGAGGGAGAAGCACCCTGCAGAAAGCAATCTGAAATATATTGAAGACACACCTGTGGTTTATTATCCCTATTTCAAAAATCCTTTTCAATCTCAATCTGATCTATGTATATCAAGGAAGCAGTCATTTGGGTCTTGCCTTTACAATGAGAAGTTGCTGTCATGATACTGTGCAAGAAGATTTCATTCAACAGCAGCTTCAAAGTTTGGGAAGTATTTGGGGCATTATGGCTGGGAACAGCTACCTTTCCCTGCGGCTAGATTTCAAAAGATAATTCACTTAATGGCAGCTATTGCTTGGAGTGTTTCCCAAGGAGGTGAAGTCAGCAAACCAGAAGCTTTATACATATATTAGATCCTGGGCCTATGCAAGCACCAAGTCTCCAGTGTTTACAGCCCGCCTGTCCTTTGCAGAAGCAATGACAATTTAAGGAAGTTTGTGTGACAAAATTCTGCAAGGGAGCTTTTCTTTATGTTCTCTATTCCTTCTTCCTACCCTGCTAGGTTTTTCCCATTAGAGGTAGCATGGAAAAAAAATAATATTAATTCTCAGTTATGCTGTCCAATAATCTTTCCCAACTGAAGAAAAATTATCAGTACACCATACAATTTGGTATCTTCCTCTTTTCATCTGCAAACACACTACTTGCCAGGTCAGGAAAAAGCTTGTTCTCTGGCATCTCTCTCACACAGGCTGCTGTGCTGTTGCCAGAACTCATGACATGAGCTGAATGAAGCCCAAGTAATGCTCAAATGTTAGCTCTCAGCTAACTGACAAGTACAGTCACCTAGGTTTTGCTATCAGAGCTTGTGCAGGAAAGCGAAGAGTTAATTTGACAAGAAAATCAAGGTTTGCACAAGATAGGAGATAGTCTGGAAGGATTTTGTTTGTTGCTTTGTTTCGCCACATAGAGGGATTCGATAACTGGCATGTAACTGTCATTTTCAGAGAAGCCTCTTCAGCATTTATTGTTCTTTGATCCAATTCTTCTTTTCATTCCCTTGAAGCTCAATTTGAAACATGAACTGTTTACCCCCTCCCCAAGAGGTTTCTTCTCAGCCTCAGAGGATGGCAGCTCATCTCAAAGCCTGCCTTCTGTTGTCTGGAAAAAGGGCAGCCTGATATCCAATCTACACGATCAGGCTTCCTGCTGTGAAGAGGCTCTAGTTGGAGTAGACAAGAGACCTTTGAACCTGTTTACTTTGTGCTGAACTTTAGGCTGGACAGGATGAACTCACCCAAGAATAACTCAGAGCATCCTCAGAGTTGCTTCTAATCTTAGGCATCTACTGAAAATGTCAATGCAGTCTGGATTTTCATAAATAAATAAAATACAAAACAAACAATTTGTAGAAATTAACTATCTATCTCGGGACCCAGTTAGTCCCAGCATTGATTTATATGTAGTGGCAACATCAGGTTATAGATTTCTATGACATTCTTTAGTTTTGATGTAAACATTGCAGTCCTCAAACCTGATTTCACAGCAGAACACTGCTCATTCGTTTTCATCTTAGACATTATGACTGAGAGGGATTTCCTCTTGGTTTTTCACGCCCAGAACTCTCCATCTCACCTGCTTCCTCAGCTGCAGTCTCACAGAAAAAGGCACTGATCCAGCCATGAGTGCCAGTGAAGCCCCTAACTGGCTTCCGCCCAATGCCCTAGCACTGTGCCTGCTGTCTCTCTGGCAGGAAATCTTACTATTGCTGTTTCTGTCATGCAGACAGTGCCTGTGATGCTGTGAAAAATGAGGCAAGACAGCAGGTGGTGGAAGACTTTCTTGTAGCTCAGCCTCATATTTACTGTTGTAAAGCCACACATGAAATAATGTCCATAAATATCTAATACTGGGCATGAGATGTAAAGTTGAAATATGAAAAATCCCACTTGTATATTCAGTTAAGATTGTGCCTTTCACAGCACTTTAACCACACCACTGAAGACTAATAGGGTTACACAGGTGTCACTGATGGCATAAACCAAAGACAACCACACAGAGATGTGTGGAAGGCATAACAAACCTGCAGAGACTCTATTACCAGCAATGAGACATGGAATGGAAAGAACCCAGGCTGACTGTCAGATCCTGAGGTGAATGTGCAGAGCAGGCTCACAAAATAAAGAAACCAGAAAGAAAAGCATATGTGTACCTGTAGGCTGAGCAAATTTGATGTGGAAATCAGCGAACCTTATCAAACAAGGAACTCTCCAGAGTCCCTTCTGCTTTCTCTAAAGAGAGCTGCTTTGAGCAGCTTCCCAAAACTATAAGTTTCTAAATTAGTCTACTTAACTCAGTCGAGTAACTTGGACTTTTAGTGTACACATAGTTTTGTGCATATACAGTTCTTTTCCTTTCTCTTTTTCTTTCACTTTAACTTTTATTTTTTTTTCTTTTTCATGCATGCAATAATTAAAAATATTTTTTACTGATTTTGAATTAAGAGTATTTTGCAAATGGGACTGGCTTGCATGTCCTCGACAAAGCCATATTTTATATCACTGATTATTAACTTTCTTATATAAAACATCAGTAAAACTTTGTTCTGTCAGATTCTGCATGACGGGAGGAGTTTTAAACAGCCATTTCTCTATTTTCTTACCATTCATTTTCTCCGGAAATAAAGTACAGCGCTGTATCTTCAATGCTTTTTATGAAAGAAATTTAACTTATTCAATTTTTAAAAAATATAACATTCTTATATGTGTAATGATGTAATAGATAATCCAAATTCAGGTAATAAATGTAATGCTGTAAAACACACATACATACATATATACTATTGTGAGAACTCATGTACTTGTCAGATATAACTTTGATTTAATAAATGTATTGACACTATATGTTAATGAGCTGAATTTTCACACAGTTGCCAATCTTTGTGATATCTTAATACCAAAACTACCGACATTTTCTTTGCATAACATCACATGCAAGTACACTCTGGCTTTTGTTTATTAATTTGGGTAGACAGAGACAGATTCAGCAAGTATAATGACATTATGCAGAGCAGCAGTGCAGCTCCAAAAGGGATTCTAATGTACCTGGACAGAGATATCAATTTCAGATGACTGCAACATGACTGCTATTTTACTATAATGCTGGAACCTCCTCTTTTAGGTCATTATAATGCCACAGTGAATTTGTTCCTTCTATTTATGCAAAAACAATTGCAATACAGGCAATAATGAATATTCACTTGCATAAAAACAGACAGCAAATTTAGCCAGACAGCCTGCTGACACAGTAAGTCTAAATGAGCTATGCTTGTACACATATAGTCTGACACTGCAGGCTGATGATATGCTCTCTCCCCACCTCCCTAAAGCAGACGGCCTGAGGAAATATAATTCCTTTTTCAAAGATTTGAGTGGAACAAAGCAGAGGGATTTGCTCCATCAAGGGATACAGATATCACAGCTCTGAGAAACAGTTAGCTTTTAAGCACTCTTCCATTGAACATAATCTGAACACCTGAACTGTCACAGTGGTTCTCTATACCATGCAACAGAAACATTAAAAATGCTCTCTGAAGATCTATGTCTTTAGGCACCACAGAGAATAAGGCAGAGCCAAATTCTTTACCTGGGGATCTTGACTATGCTTAAGACAAGTACTGGCAGATCCAGACTGTTCAGCACCAAAATACACATAGGTTGAACCTGAAATAATATTTCAGAACTCGTGCAACTTCTATTCTGCAGTCTCTCTAATTGCAAAGAGATTTTGAGGGGTCTGGAGTTAAACACCAATGAATGTTTTGACGTAGTTCTGGAAGTTAATTTCAAAAGTATTTGTGAGGTAAAATATAGGCGTTCAGTCTTGTCTCTAGAGATCTTAACAGTGTCAGCAAAATTGAAATTTTGCCTACCCAGTGATTTCTTAGAGCTCACTGGCACACTAGTCCATTCCATGCAGAACCTGCATGTTTCTGCAAGGGTTGCACAAAGGCTCCTACTTTGCTTTTGCCTTTCAAGCCTCAGTCAGTGAGAACTGGAACTGTTGACACTCCTTCTCCATTCCCTACAGGGATGGAGTTCAAAGGAATGTTACTCTATTCCGATAAGCAGAAGTATGATGTTCCTTTCCTTCTGCTTCCAGCTTTCACATTAAGGATATGCAAGCTGTCTTTGAAGACTGGGTGTCCATCCCCCACAGCCAGAGGGACTATCTGCCTATCCATGCAAGGCCGCCAATCTGCCTTCCCTCACACTGCCGCTTCTGTTCTTTCTTCAAAAGATTGTTCCTTTGTTAGTGCTGAAAGCATAATACCCAGTGTATCTGCCACAAGAACAAGAACTTGTCATCAAACACATTAGCCTGCAGCTAAAGAGTTAGGACATTAAAATATCACTGGAGAATCACAGAATCACACAGAATGACGCAGGTTGGAAGGGACCTCAACGATCATGAAGCTCCAACCGCCCTGCCTGGCAGGGCCACTAAACTGTATACTAGTATGTATACTGTATGTATACTAGATCAGGTTGCCCAGGGCCCCATTCAACCTGGTCTTGAACACCTCCAGGGATGGGGCATCCACAGCGTCCCTGGGCAGCCTGTTCCAGGACCAAAAAAAATGAATCATTCCAGGACCAAAAAAAGTATCATTTTAGCAGTGTTCAAATTTCAAAAACAGAACTGCAGAATAACCTGCTATCTGAATCCCAGATTAGTCAACAGATGATAAAAATCATCTGTTTTTTAAAAATATTTACCAGGTCGCAATGCAGCCAGCAGGTCAGGGAGGTGACCCTCCCCCTTTCCTCTGCCCTGGTGAGGCCACATCTGGAGTGCTAAGTCCAGTTCTGGGCTCCTCAGTTCAAATAAGACAGGGAACTTCTGGAGATCATTCAGCAAGGGCTACGAAGATGGCAACAGGCCTGGAGCTTCTCCAGTACAAGGAAAGGCTGATAGACCTGGGGCTGCTCAGAGAAGACTGAGATATGATCACAGTTTATAAATATCTAACGGGCAGGAATCAAGTGGATGGGGCCAGGCTCTTTTCAGTGGTGCTCAGCTACAAGTTGGGGGGCTACCACGACAAACTGGGATAATGGAAGTTACATAAGAATGTGAGAAAAAATGTTACTTTTAGGGTGATGGAGCACTGGAGTAAGCTGCCCCAGAGGTGTTGTGAAGTCTCCTCTGGAGATATTCAAGACTCTCCTGGACACTTTTCTGTGTTACCAACTACATGGAACCTGCTTTCACAGGAGGGTTGGACTTGATGTTCTCCAGAGGTCTTCTAGCATATTAACCCATCCACACTTAGCCTGTTTAAGCTGATTTAACTTTTAGTACAGAAAATAAGCAACGAGGATTAAAATCATATTATCTGACTACTCTAGCTTCCACTTTGAACTACATAACAATACCATAAAATTTTTCTTACTATTACAATAAGTTTATATTACAAATAAGTGTATTAATAGCCAGGTGTTTTGTTTGTTTCTTTTTTTTTTTTTTTTTTTTTTCAGTAGTTTAACAGCATTGTATGACCTTCTTTGACCAATCTTTGAGACTGGAGAGGGCAGTGGGAGAGAAGCTGGCTTTTTGTACTGTAAAACAAAAAAAAAGTTGCTAACCTGACACATGCAGTTGCTGAAATTAAAACTCCCTATAGAAAGTGATAGGCTAAGAATATCATAAGATCAATTTTTGGGAAGACATCAGAATTCAAGTATGTAAATAAAAAATAATGAATCTCTGAGTTCTCTCAGAGTTAAAACCATTGGACTGTTATACTAAAATGAAATCTGGTAATATAAATATGGAATGGGAATATAATGGATAGATATAAACATCTACAGTAGTCATCAAAAAACCTAACTGAAATGAGAATAGTTTAATATCTGAGCAGCATATTTCTAATTTTATATTACTTTCTGCATATCCTTCACTAAACATTACATACTGTACTCCAGACATCCTCAAATATTTGCTTGTAATACAGAAAACAGACTATATACGTTGGAGAAACTGAATTAGTTCAAGACATATTTGATTAAAAACACAGTTATTAATGTAGAGTTTCCCATGACTGCAAAGCAGATGTTTTAAATAAGATAATTTAAGTATGAGAAGATATATTTCAGCAAGAAAAACTTTGGAAGCACATCTGGAAGGTACTCCTGATTATACACTGCCATGCTGAGCAACCATCAATGCACTGCCAAATGCTGTATCATACACAGTGAAGGAGCCCCACGCGACCCCAGATTAGCATTCATTCAACATTAAAGCACAATTCTATTCTAAATGGAATGTACTTTTATTTAAGCGACCTACTACCTGAGTGCATTCAGGGACATGGCTTAGTAACTTAGTAACTAAAATAAATGGTTACTCGTTTCAAGTACTGCTACCAACGTTAAAGTTAATCGAGTTCTAGGAAAGCAAGGTGGTTTCAATTTTGGTTTGCCAGCATTAGCATAAACTGAGTTCTCATTGCAAAATCAATGATGCATAAACCAAAAAGAGAAAAAGAGGATAGCTTTGTTTTCCAGACTATAGACAAAACTTTCAAAGATTTGATAATGTCTAATCTTTCATCTCTTTCTGACAATTACACATCTTTAATACAAGATCACTATGAAGAATATACATGCATGTGCATATAATCTCTTAGTACATAAAGGCAGAATCACAGTTTGAAATGAAGCAGTGAAATATAAAATAGCAAGCAATTTGAGAATTAAGATTACTCTCAGTTCAAGGCTTAAAGCAGAGCGTGTTGGGTGCTGACAAAGGGGTTCAAAGGCATGGAGAGAGGTGGGGAGATGCTCCTTCTCTCAAGTGCCTGTATACTAATGCGCGAAGCATGGGGAATAAACAGGAAGAATTGGAGTTTTGTGTGCGATCGCATGGCTATGATCTCATTGCGATCACAGAGACGTGGTGGGACAGCTCGCATGACTGGAATGTTGTCATGGAGGGCTATGTCCTTTTTAGGAAAGATCGGCTAGCAAGGCGGGGTGGTGGAGTTGCTCTTTATGTGAGAGAGCAGCTAGAATGTATTGAACTCCACCTGGGGGAGAGTGATGTAGCAGTCGAGAGCTTGTGGGTGAGAATCAAGGGCCAGGCTGGTAAGGGGGACACTGTAGTGGGTGTGTACTACAGGCCTCCTGATCAGGAAGAGGAGGTTGATGAGGCCTTCCGTAGCCAACTGGAAGTAGCATCACGCTCCCGGGCGTTGGTACTTTTGGGGGATTTCAATTATCCAGATATTTGCTGGACGACCAATATGGCCAAGCATGCGCGGTCCAGACAATTCTTGCAGTGTATTGAAGATAACTTTCTAATGCAGATGGTCGAGGTACCGACGCGGGGCGGGGTGCTGCTGGACCTTATTCTCACCAACAAGGAAGGACTCGTTAAGGAAGTAAAAGTCGGGGGTAACTTGGGTTGTAGCGACCATGAGATGGTGGAGTTCGAGATCCTGAGCGGAGGAAGCAAAACAAAAAGTAGGATTGCTACCCTGGACTTCAGGAGAGCCAACTTTGATCTCCTCCGGGACTTACTTGGGGCCATCCCGTGGGCCAGGGTGCTAGAAGGCAAGGGGGCCTGTGAGAGCTGGCTAGCATTCAAACGGCTCCTCTTCCAGGCTCAGGATCGGTGCGTCCCTGTAACTAAGAAGTCAGGAAAAGGTGCCAGGAGACCTGCGTGGATGAGTAAGGAACTCATGTGCAAGCTCCGCAGAAAGAAGAAAGTACACGATATGTGGAAAAAGGGTCTGGCCACTTGGGAACAATATAAGAATGTAGTCAGGGACTGCCGAGATGCGACCAGGAAGGCTAAAGCCCACCTGGAGCTGAATCTAGCTAAGGAGATAAAGGATAATAAAAAAGGGTTTTTTAAGTACATTAACAGCAAAAGGAAGGCTAGGGAGAATGTGGGCCCCATACTAAGTGAGGGGGGTGTTCTGGTAACGGGGGATGCTGAGAAGGCGGAAATACTGAACGCCTTCTTTGCCTCTGTCTTTAGTGAAAGGGCTCTCCCCCAGGAATCCCAGTCCCCGGTGGTTGATGAGAGAATCTGGGGAATGGGAGATTTCCCTTTAGTCAGGGAAGAGGTGGTCCGTGAGTGCTTAGGAAACATTAATGTCCATAAATCCATGGGACCTGATGGGGTGCACCCGCGGGTGCTGAGAGAGCTGGCGGAGGTTATTGCTAAGCCGCTCTCTGTAATTTTTCAAAGGTCTTGGAGAACTGGGGAGGTGCCTGAAGACTGGAGGATGGCCAATGTCACCCCAGTCTTCAAAAAGGGCAAGAAGGATGACCCGGGTAATTATAGGCCAGTCAGCCTCACCTCTGTCCCAGGGAAGGTGATGGAACAGCTTGTGCTGGATGCCATCTCCAGACAACTGGGAGAAAAGGAGGTTATCAGGAGTACTCAGCATGGGTTCACCAAGGGGAGGTCGTGCTCGACCAACCTGGTGGCCTTTTATGAAGATGTCACTAGCTGGGTGGACGGGGGGAGAGCGGTAGATGTAGTCTACCTTGATTTCAGTAAGGCTTTTGATACGGTCCCCCATGACATCCTTATAACAAAGCTGAGGAAGTATGGGATAGATGAGTGGACGGTGAAGTGGATCGAGAATTGGCTGACTGGCAGAGTGCAGAGGGTTGTCGTTGGCGGTGCGGTGTCTGGCTGGAGGCCTGTGACTAGTGGTGTCCCCCAGGGGTCTGTGCTGGGTCCAGTCTTGTTCAACATCTTCATCAACGACCTTGATGAGGGGATAGTGGCCACCCTCAGCAAGTTTGCTGATGACACGAAGCTGGGAGGATTGGCTGACACGCCTGAAGGCTGTGCGGCCATTCAGAGAGACCTGGACAGGCTGGAGAGCTGGGCAGTAAGAAACCGGATGAGGTTTAACATAAGCAAGTGTAGAGTCTTGCATCTCGGTAGAAATAATTGCATACACCAGTACAGGTTGGGGGAAGACCTGCTGGAGAGGAGCTCTGCTGAGAGGGACCTGGGCGTCCTGGTGGACGACAGGTTGGCCATGAGCCAGCAGTGTGCCCTTGTAGCCAAAAAGGCCAATGGCATACTGGGGTGCATTAAAAAGAGCATGGCCAGCAGGTCGAGGGAGGTGATCCTCCCCCTCTTCTCTGCCCTGGTGAGGCCTCATCTGGAATACTGTGTCCAGTTCTGGGCTCCCCAGTACAAAAAAGACAGGGATCTCTTGGAAAGAGTCCAGCGGAGGGCCACAAAGATGGTGAAGGGCCTGGACCATCTCCCCTACGAGGAGAGACTTAGGGAACTGGGTCTGTTTAGCCTTGAGAAAAGAAGGCTGAGAGGGGACTTGATCCAGGTTTATAAATACCTGAGGTGTGGGAGCTATAGTGGCGAGGCTGGTCTCTTTTCAGTAGTGCGTGGGGACAGGACTAGGGGCAACGGGCTGAAACTCCAGCATAGGAAGTTCCGCACGAATGTGCGCAAGAACTTCTTTACAGTGAGGGTGACGGAGCACTGGAACAGGCTGCCCAGGGAGGTGGTGGAGTCTCCTTCTCTGGAGATATTCAAGACCCGCCTGGACGCCTACCTGTGCGACGTGGTGTAGGGAGCCTGCTTTGGCAGGGGGGTTGGACTCGATGATCTCTAGAGGTCCCTTCCAACCCCTATAATTCTGTGATTCTGTGATTCTGTGACTCTCACTGGACATACAGTCATTTTTCATCCTCTATGTATTTTTGTAAATGTTCTCCACCATTGGACTACTGATGGCATTTCTGACATGAAATTAACTACCAAAGCCTGTTTCATATCTCAGCTATCTATGGTAGTATTTTCAGGGTTTAGTTTACCTAGAACATGGCTGGGAATCACAGCTTCTTCATGATACTGAAAATGAGTTTCAACATTTCTTTCACATTATAACTAGGACTGCTAGTACTTGACCTATCATATTTTTTTTCTGCCTGAAGAGTTGAACAAAATACAATAACACTCCTTCAGTTATTTGTTACATTCTCATAGGTGTGCTGGCTTGCTAAGATTACACTGCACAGAGTTTATATGACAAAGAAAGGAGATGTTTTCATCCTGGAAGAGACCAAGCATTTGGAAGTTGATGACAAGCTGAAGAAATCAGAAAGTCTTAACATCAATTGTTATGTATTACACATTAAATCATCTGCAACATTAGCAGTTAGAAAAATAAAAAGTCTTTAAGAAAAGACACATTGACAATCGTAGTTCATGTACAATATGTATGAAGTAATTCAGTGTTCACAAGAATTATCTGCTAAATAAAAATGGCAGGCAAAAGAAGCCTACCTGGTATTCTGCACTTTAACAATGGGTGATAATTTAATGAGAAAGTAATAGCTAGATAACTTTTTTCTTGAGACAAAAAAAAAAAAAAAAAAAAAAAAAAAAAGTAAAATTGCAATAGCTCCAGCAATCTGAGTTTTCCAAGTCAGTTATAAAAAAATTATCAGACTATAAAACAAGCAATAATGCTAATTTATTGAACAGTGCATATCTGCTCTATATTCTCCACTTTGACAATAGCATTTTGACATGCACACAGACTGATGCTGGGTGGAAAGGTTAGAAACAGTGCTCCAGCCATGCCTACCACTAATTGCTCTCTAGGTTTTTTTTTTTCTCTAGCTGGTAATTTGTACTCATGCTAGACTCAAAACAAAGTATTGGAAAGCTGACTTTTTTGACTTAGGTACACACACAGTAAAAAGGAAGTTGTAGAGTGCAATGAGGTCTCCCCTGAGCCTCCTCTTCTCCAGGCTAAACAATCCCAGCTCCCTGAGCTGCTCCTCATAAGACCTGTGCTCCAGACCCCTCACCATTTTTATTGTCCTCTGGACGTGTCCCAGGGGCTCAATGTCTTTTCAGTAGTAAGAAACCCCAGACTGAACACAATACTCAGGATATGTCCTCACCAGTGATGAGTACAGGGGGATGATGACCTCTCTGCTCCTGCTGGCCACACTATTTCTAATGCAGGCCAGGATGCCATAGGCACACTCTCAGCTCATGTTCAGCCAAGCATCAACCAACACCTCCAGGTCCCTTTACTGTTCACAGTCATCCAGCCACTCATCCCCAAGCCTATAGTGCTGCATGGGGTTATTGAGGCCAAAGAGCAGCACCTTGGCCTATATACCAAAATAACTCCTACAAGTAATACTCGGCTGTGTAATTCTTGTATATTTAACAAAATTTTACTCCATGTACTTTGATATAAAAACATTGTAAAAAACTTCAACTAGTAAAATTAGTGCTTACAAATGTACTTACAAACACTGTGCAGCCAGATCATGACGTTTTATGTCCTTGAAATCCTAAAATTTGCAGCTTTAAAATTTCTCTGAAAGGAATATTTAGATACTATTCTATAAGCTTGATGCAATGGTTTTGCACAAGAATTATTTTTAAACCACTACATGAGTGAAAAAATAATTTGACAGAAAAATTAAGGTAGAGACTCGTATGAGTAATTTAGGCATGTCAAAAGCAAATTGTTAGCTTATTTTATCCTTTTCTTTTTTTTTTTTTAATGATTTGTGATATTAGAATGGATTACATCTGCACTACTTTTTCCTTTAGTTATGATTTTGTCATTCAAATGAATACAGAGCAAGTAAGAATGCAAATCAGTTCTTATTGTTCAGTGTAAACTATTTGCACGAGAGTACTGAATAGGAAAGAAAAAGAAAAACTATTTTAAAAGAACAACTCTAAACACAAGAATTGCAGCCTTAGAAGAAAAATTGTATAAAATTAACTAATATACATGCCATTTTGGTATAATCATTACATTCTCCATGCTGAACATCTGAAAGCAACCAAAATGTAATGACCTTGAAGTTTTAAATACTGATCAAGATTCCAATTTTTCTTTTCCACTGCTACAGTCAGATTCATTACAATTAATTTATCTGTTGCCATTTTTCATTCCAGTTATAATTCTTGTCTGTTCTAGTTATAACTCCTGTCACAGAAATGAAAAATTTGAAACCTTTTACAGTTCATTTTTAATATTCAGCACTGTATTTGTTGGTAATCCCACCTCCGCATTCATCTAGAGGCACAGTCTCATGAATACACAGGTAAAGGTTCACTGAGCCAGCCAAATGAAATATGGAATATTAACAAGATGAACCTTCCTTTTCCTTTCTGAATGGCATGTTACTCCATATCGCTACTAATTCTTATAAATCATGCTGTGATGTATGTAAGCAGGAAGGAAAGGAAGAAAACAGTACAAAACTACAAAGTCATTGATGTACGTTCAAGGTAATTCTGAAATATCTGCAAGTATAATTAAACTACAACACGCACACATATTTTGCTAATCATGTAAGAGTTTACTGTAGCACATTGTATTTTCATCGTAGAATGATGTATTTCAGATAACTTTGCTTCCCAAATTGACATAGGATCTGAAGTCCACAAATTCTAGAGATAGCTGTGATCTCTGTACGTCACTACATACATACTTCAAGTTTTAGGCTTGAGCCTCACAGTGTGCAGCGCTACTTGGCAGCACTATAAAAGAATACCTGAAAGGCACTCCTCAGTGATTTATGGATGATATGCACACATTCTCAGTCACGGTGGCAAGCAGTTGCTACAGAATCATGTCTCTTGTTCTTAAATTATTTGGGAAACTTTGCATCTGAAAAAATCACAGATACCAGCATCATCATTTTCCTGTACTGTTTGTAAACATTTTAAAGAAATTTAAATCCCAAAGGAAAATCAACATAGATAAACTAAACTTGTCAACTCTGTGCAGTGTCCTTACTTGCAATTCCAACATAAAAGCATAATTCTGCAAATTCCATAATATGGACAAAAGGCAGCAAGCTCACTGCGTTAGTGACAGACTATTAATATTTCTTGAAGTGACTCTGAAGTTCCCAGACAGGGATGGAATTGTTCTTCCTTGCACCACCCTGCAGCCTTACTCTTGCTCTCAGCACTGTGCACAAGCACCTGTAGCAGCAATCACAAGCTAGCAAGTAGCAGGGAGCACCCTGTTAGGTCCACCGCATTGCATACCCTTGAAATGTGTGCCAGCATGACCAGAGAGGTTGTGGAGTCTCTTTCTATGGAAATATGCAAAACCTGTCTGGATGCGTACCTGTGCAATCTATTGTAGAGTACCTGCCTTAGCAGGGAGGTTGTCCTTGATGACCACTTGAGATCCATTCCAACCCTCCAATTCTGTGATTCTGTAACATGCAGGGTCTGAGTCTTGTTCAGAAATAAGTAACAGAAAGGAACCAAGTATTACAAGCAAGTTCCTTTCCATTTCCCTTCCAATATATGTTAGTTAGGCATGAAACAAAGAGCAAACACAAGCATGAAAATATTGGTAAATGCAGAAGGTAGGCAGGCCGTGTTACACACATGCAACTGCTCTAAATAGAAATTTAACTGCCTAAGGACAAACACTTCAGAGCACTTTGCTTAACTCTCCATGCATTGTGGTCAGTGCTCAGACAAATGGGCAGACAGTCAGCCTTTAGTTTTCTCCACTTCATTTATTGTCTGGCCTCAGGCTTCCTTTACTGAGCATTGCTCTGCTCTGAATACAGATTTGAAATGTCAGTGTGATTCATGTATGTTTACTCATTTAAACAAACAAGGAATTATATATTGACATCTGGGAAGAACCCACAGAAGTATTCCTCATTATTCTAACTCAACTTTTAAAATGTGAATCTTCAGAAAACTCAGATGCTTCAAGAGACTTTCCTGATTTGCTACAACAAAGTTACATACAGTTCTTAGAGCACTTAAAAAAAAAAAAAAAAAAAACAAAAAAAAAACAACAAATAAACAACCTAAACGACCTTGTATGTTTCTTGTTTCACTGATATCTTTAGCATAATAGGATCTATGCAACTGCACAACATTTGATGTCACCTCTTAAAATCCATTTGATTGTATTACTCCAAAATTTCACAGACAACTGTCAACAGTTTATGGGCTGGTTCAGCCCAGTTCTGTGACAAAAATTTGTAATTTCGATTACAAACTACATTTAATCAATGTTTCTGAATGTTTCAGTATTTTTATTTCCTCCTTAAAGTGCTCTTCTTCATGTTCTGTTTGAGACAAAGCCTCAGTGTTACCAATTAGGCAGAGGAGCACTTGCAGTATCTCTGCTGCAGAATGATGTGTATGCAGATCCATCCATCCCATCACTTACATAACTAATTTATCTAACGATTGTCATTTCCCATTCTATCAGTGGTACGTGACTTGTTCACAGTCATTTTGCAAAAAAGATTTTCTAGTTTCACAAGACTGACAACTGCAGAATGAGAGAAAGCAATGTTTTCATTTTCTTTTTCTTTTCTTTTTTAACAGAAACTCCAAATATTGTTGGATTAAAAGGATAGGCTATTTCAGCTACTTTGTAAAATGCACATCTATCAACTGAAGGAAGAAAAACAGAGCAAGAATATACTGAGATTATCATGCAACTTTATGAAGGTTTCTACAGAGAAGAAAAAGTGCTGTCTGTTTGTGCATGCATGCCTATGTAGCATAGAAAAAACAAACCTGTATGTGCTGTATGCACATGTGGGTAGGGGAGGGGTAGGGAGAGTGAAAGAAGCAGTCCTGCTAATACAAGAATTAATGAGTCTGCTTCTTATGAATTTAGTCTGCTGGTTGATTATATCAGCATCAAAGAAGGACTGGCTAAAGGTCCCTCCCACTGTTCAAGAATATAAAGGTATTACTTAGAAGTATATGGTAATGGTTTTTTGAATTCTGTAAGGGCATGAGTTTCCTCTGCAACTGAATTATACACAGCAGTGTATCCTTTATCAAACCTGCCTCAGAGCAGCTAATGCCTTCCAGGGCAGTCAAGTGACAGAGGGGGAAAGAACAGCCAATGGCACAAGAGTGGGGTCACAGAAACAAACAGACTCCTTCCTTTTCTGCATCTCCTCTACCATTCACCATGCAATTGTATAGGTCTAGTTTCCCTAGGTAACTATACTAGACAGTCTGTCAGAGCACAAATATCAAGATTTACCCTTCCCATGTGAAAAGGGCTTAGCTGTATGACTCGATGAAGTGCTAGAACATGGATGAGTGATGCTGATTTCTTTTCACACAAGAAAGAATAAACATCACAAGAATCTTCCTAGCCATCACCCAGCAAATATGGATTGAGAGAAAGCGTGAAAAACAATTACATTTAATGGTGAGAGACATTATTATGAACGAGGAAAAATAACACTTTAGAGTTACAGACCAAGAAGAACATTTTCTCTCCTTAATTCCATTGCTGAACACTACAGTTATGCTCTGCCAACATCCCTGGCCTGATTTTGGCCGTTACCAATTAGTGCTATCCAAAACGGTTCCTGAGCATAAGACAAACACTAGCACAGCCCAGGGACTGCTCCCCTCTGGCAACCTTAATGCAACCATCCTGTTTGATAGGTTAAGAGGGTTCAGTTCCATGAATCTGAGTCATATTGAGCCTTCTGGGTGTAAAATAGCCTGAATTAATTCTTTTCAGAAGTACAGATCCAGCAAGTTTAGGCATACAGATCCTGTAGTTTCTGCTCCTAAGGCTGCATTTGTCACCAGAGATACCATAATTAGCACAGTCATAAAGATCTTTTCTACCACAGGTCAGGGCAAGCAATTTGAGCTTCACTGACTTTGTTTTCTAGAGGATATTTTAAGCAATAGATGCATTATTGAGATTTCAAGCTCTCAAGGCGGAGAGCAAAAAATCCCAACAACCTGTGTGTCAATCAGAGACCAAACAAAGCTGGATGGTTTGAAACTCATAGCTATTTGAAACATATGAATCTGATTTTGCATTTAATTCTCAGCCCGTGCGAAAATTTCAAATGGTACTTTCACTTCATTATTCTACTTTCTATTCCTTTACCATGATATGCTAAACTCCAGACTCTTTTACATTCAGAATGAGCACATTTCATGTTTTTTTCTGTTAAATATCTCCAGCATAAGAACTATAATTTTTAAGTAGTGCAGGTATGTCAGTCTCTTCCACCTAGACCCTTCTGAAGTTTGTGTCAGATGAATTGGCTTCCATTTTAGAAAGAATTGAAGATTAGCTCTGGGGTCCTTATGTCAAATAGAATCTGGCAAGGCCAGTGGGCACTCTAAAATGTAGATTATGGGGATTACTTTACAGAATCAAAAACTGCTGTGCATGCTATAATCAATTTCTGTCCATCCCAAACCTGACTGAAGTGATTAAAAACAAACAAAAAACCCCAGCCCTACTGGCAATGCAAGAAACTAGACAGCATTCTAAAACAGACCAGATCATGAAGTTAATGGTCATCAGAGTGGAATTAATAGAATTGTGGATTGTTATTATTGTTCTTAATGTATTTGGCAGCTCACAGAAGAAAACATGGGGGAAAATAAATAACAGTGCTATGTGAACCCTGCTAGCACAGTCACTATCAATTAAACTCTGTACAAATTTAATCCTCAGAATCATGTATGGATACAAAGGGTCCTACAGAGTGATTAATGCAGAAAATACGCTAACTGAAAATTTCCCCCAAATTTCAATTTACTAGCTGTAAAATACAATGTTATAATAATTATTTTGCATTTTGCCTCATATTTCTGAGAAGGGATAAAAAAAAAATAAAATAAAAGAGAGAGACCAGTGGTGGAAAACAATAAAATACATAAATACTGATCACTTTCCTCTCATTCAAATAGGCACAGTTAATTACTGTGTGAAAGTCTACAATCATTCTTAATCAGCTTACAGAAAGGTTCTCTGTGGGATGTTTTGTAACAGTTCTCTTGACCAGTATTCATAGGATTATATAGCTATTATAGTTAAATTTTACAAGGAGCCTTGTATGCATGATCTCCAGGGATATTTCAAGGAGATGCCTGGCCACAGTCATCTCAAATAAGGACAGTTAAGTGAAGGATTAAAATGCACTTCTCTCTCACATTAAAAATGAAAACTAAAATTGTCCAACCTAAACTCCTGGATAAAAATACTTATTGTCCAAATATTGTGGTCAATAATTAATGACTATTATCTCAAAAGGAAGCTATAAGAGTGTGAGACTTAATACTGTCACATCTCCTACAAACTATGATTCATCCAAAGGCTGAATCAGAGAATCATAGAATTACCCAGGTTGGAAAAGACCTGAAAGATCATCAAGTTCAAACCCAGCCTAACCATAGTACCCTAACTCTAACAACCCTCTGCTAAATCATATCCCTGAACACTATTAAGGGAGACTGTGAAGGTATTCTGCATAAGGAGGAGCAATTTTGAATAGACACTGTATGAACAAAAATTCAGCACTGGTTCCCCAGAGTTCTTCGAGCTGCATCTCCTACAATTATGAACATGTATACTTTTTGCTAACACTCTCTTGTGTTTTTATGATTTTTGTTATCAGTATTCCAAATTATCACATCATGTAGAACACTGGGAGTCTCTTGGAAGAGAAGAAATATACTACAGCTGCCTGAAGGATTTGCTGTTCAGTTTCCATTTACCAGTCAGTGGGAAAGATAAAACTGACTGGAAGTCACAAGACTTTTCTCTCTGGTGGATGAGAATAAGAATCTCGGTTTTCAGAAACTCACTCATTTATGCAATTGATTAGCTTCAATCTCAATTAACCTGCATTTTTGCTATTATAATTAGTAAATTTATTTTCTTCCTCAGATCATTGCTGCTGTTTGGTTGTTTTTTTCCCTTTTTGTTCCCATTCCCCTTCCCACCCTGCAACTCTTTTTTGGGCCAGTGGGTTTGTGGGCCTGCTGTCCCCCTATCACAGACACAGATAGATCTAAAGACAATCGTGGCATACTCTTTTACACATCTGTGATAAAGCATGTTGAATTGTAACAAGGATTTAATAAAAACACTAACAAAGGTGCATGCTGATCAGATGTTAGGCATAATCTATGCATTTGAAAAACACCAGAAAACCTACAGGTGTTTATATATCCTACAGATACGTTTAAATATCTAGTAAGGTTGCAACAGTAAGATAATGCAGTTCTGAAATAATGACAGTGGAAGTGGAAGTGGAAGTGGAAGTGGGAGTGGGAGTGGGAGTGGGAGTGGGAGTGGGAGTGGGAGTGGGAGTGGGAGTGGGAGTGGAAGTGGGAGTGGAAGTGGGAGTGGAAGTGGGAGTGGGAGTGGAAGTGGGCTTTGCTTTTTTTTTTTTTTTCTGTCTTAAATAATGTAGTCTAAATGCACATAAGCAAAATACAAAAGTGATAATTAATTGATTTGAAAAGCTCTATCTTGCAACACTTGGTCTTTGAAATATGTACTGGTCTTAGAATAGTAAAAAAATTGGATCCATATGGACTCTGATTTTGGAACAAATTATCCTTCTGGAATCTTGAAGCTCTCTTGGTCCCGCCACTTTAAGCAATCCCTTTTGCAAAGAGAAGTGTTTAAAGATAAAAGAGAATCCTTTTAGTTACGATCTCTAAAATAAGCTATCAAATGGAACTTCAGTACATCCAGTTCCTAGACTGATCAGAAGACCAGACATGGTGTTCTTTTTACATCAGTTCTTTAGTAAATTTGTGTCTCTCTTGTTCTTGTCCTGCACTCAGATCCAATTTTATCCAGCTTTGTTTCAGTGAAAGTTGATAGAAGTTTTAACTTTGCATTAAGTTACCAATAATTATTCTTTTTTAATCATTTTAACCTACTGTTCTCTGATGAAGATTTTTTTTTTTTATTTATTTATTTTTTTCCCCAAGAGATTTAGCATTAAAAACCCACACATCTTTTCAAAAGAGCAACATCATACTTCAGCGGCATGGATAAACTAAGAAAGATTTTCTTCGAATGAGTCTTACTGGGCTTTGCTATGGTTAGTTGATGCTTCCATCACAACAACTGTATATGGAAATTTAAAACAGATAGAAGAATGACACTCACTGAACGCTGATGGATGATGTCTGAATTTGTCGGAATGAGACAGTCTGGTCTGTTTCCCAGAAAAATTCTTCCATTAGTGACATTAAGATAATTTCCATGATTATAAGGACTTAATTTTGCTAGGGCAGTAAAACTGCACCATTGGAATTTTATTTATTGTCTGCTGTAATTTTGTTATTCCAGTTTAACACATTTATGTTCAAGTGTAATAGAGTTTTTGAATCCATGCCCAGCTTACATCATAAAAATTCATTTAACAGAAGAGCATTTTTTTGAGTCCCTGTATCTTCTAACAGGACAAATATAGATCTAGCATCTTACTTCTCTAATCACATTGCAAAATTACATAAAGAAGAGAGATTAGCGTGATTGGATGAAAAGAAAATGATTGTGCAGATGTGATAGAAGAGTCTTACTGCTTCAATAAATAGAAGAACGCTTATATATTATATTATATATATAACATTACATATGGATTACACACACGCTGAAGTACAGATGATAACGCGGCAAAGTCTCATGAACACTAAAGCAAATCAGTGAATGCAGCCCACAATTATACTCTTCTAATCATGTTTTGGTCTTGCTATAAACTCTGTTTTGTTTGAGATAAAATGCAATTTGGAAATTATTGAGTGCACTAGAATTAGCTCTTCTCTTAAAATCTGATACTCCTCACTGACACTGTATGATATATCTGGCCTTCTTAGAAGAAGAATGAATGCCCCAACTTCAACCCTACTTCATGCACTAAATATCACTCCTCTCTCTCTCACCTTTCATTGTTTACAGCACCTGCCTGAGGTCCTTTTCCATCAGCACCAACTAAAATACATCTGCTAACAGAAACTGCTCTTGACAGTCTGCAATGACCTTCTCTTTATCAGTCCCTGATCCATTACTAGATTTTTATGCTCTCTGGCCTGTCAATCACCTTTAAAATTTTCTAACTGTTCTATATTTCTTTTACCAACCCGGCTTCTCTCCCCCTATATTTTGCTTGTCCTTTGTCTACGACTCTCACTGCTCTTTTAACTCAACCTTTGAAAAATGTGTCACTGTTCTTCTAGCTTTCAGTAGGACAACTCCTTACTCCCAGTCTTCAATGAGTTGTTTTTTTTCACCGCACATGCTATGGCAATCTCATCTGTCAGCCTACATTTAATCAATATCTCTATATCAAGACGTCTATGCTTACCATTGAAGCAAGAATGTCTCCAAATAATTATCTCTGTCTTTGGCTTCTGCATGTGGGTAACCTGTTATCACTGAAAAATCAGCAGAGATCTTATTTTTCAGTTATTCTAGAGAGCCCCATAGCCTAAGCAATATTGTTAACACAATCTTTTGTCTTGATTTCTGTACCATCCTTTTTGTTAGTAAATAAAGTTTTTTATTTCTATTGACATTCCTTCATTTATGCAATTTACCTTGAGCTCCTCCATCTCTTTCACATCAAGTATCTATTTAATAACATATAAACTGTCTCAGTTTGAATAGATTTACACAGAAACATGAAATAGGATAAGGATTCCAGAATATTAAGGTTTCACTGTGGTATCACTGTAAGTATGCAATAGTGTCAGACATGAAATACACTGTCTGTGTATTTCTGTATCCACACATACAAACAGGACATTGGCAGTTTATCTGTTTCTACTGTATAAATTAAAAATAGATATATAAAAAGAGGAATATTCTGATACATCTTTTCAATTTTCTAATATTCCAGTTACTTTAGACTACTGAACATTTTTAATAGATAAATAATAAAACTGTTGTAAATAAACCCATTAACATCATCCAAAGACAAGCTAAAACCAGGAAAATATTTTTACATTGCACTCATTCTTATAAAACTTATAAAAAATAAAATAAAATAAAATAAAATAAAATAAAATAAAATAAAATAAAATAAAATAAAATAAAATAAAATAAAATAAAATAAAATAAAATAAAATAAAGAAGATAAGAAAAAATTACATGGATTAAATTTTTAAAAGAAAAATCTGTATTAGTAAAAGATAATTGAGTTGGCTTATACATTGTAAGCAGAGCAACAGTAGCAGTACAAATGAGCTAAACTTGATGTGCTTACTGAGATCAGTCAGAATTTTTTTTGCCCCAATCCTACCCTGTATATTTATATTAGGAGTAACCTATGTAAGAAACGACGTCTCAATTTAGACTGCAGGTTTTTCTGTGTCATCCTCATTGTAGACATTTTTTAAGACTACATTTCTGTTGCACTCCAATGAATTTATCTGGTAAGAGTATGGGAATGTCCTTTAATGGATATTGCAAAATTTCCAGCCTAACACAGCAAAGCTGGGTGACCACTGAAAGAAAAGGATTCATTCATGTTCTTGCATTATTCAGTGTAAGCTAAATTTTGGAAAAGAGGCAGCGCTCCTTAAAAGCTTGTCATTAGTATGTCATCACCTGAACGTCAAACTAAACAAAAGCTAGAGAAATTACTCAATCACTGAGCTAGCCATACCCTCATGTTCATATGCACTAAAGGAAAAAGAAAGAAAAATAGGGGTTCTGGGGAGACTTTGATCTGTGAGGAACTTTGAGACTTTGGTACTTAGGAACTTCTGGACTTGGATGAGAGCACTTACAGACAAAGGACTCCTCATTGGCTGGATAAACATTGAAGGCCAGACCCAATGATCCCTTTCTACCCTTTTATTTCTCTATCTCTATCCCCTCACCTTCCTTATTTCTCTTTCTTTTCCCTTTTAAAGTTGTTAAGTAACCTAAGGTTATTTCAATTTCTTATATATAGATATAATTGTAAGAGTGCCAATATTTTTAAGATAATTGTACAGACATTTTCTTTAAAGTTGATGATTATGCTTGGATCTTGATTGCCATTTCACCTAAATCTAGCTCGGGGAATTTCCAAATCTGGTCACCCCTCCCACTCTTCACAGGTGGGACATGATACATGCTAGAGTTAGTGAAGGAATTAAGATCATTATCGAGAATCAAATATAAAAATTTAATACAGTAATATTTTAATACTTAAGAAGATAATTGTTGTTTGGTTCAGAATCCAGTAATAGATTATTCAGGAGCACATGGAGCTCTGAAAATGCATTTTATCTCTGGTGTGTATAACTAAGTCACTAAAGAGGATGTCAAACATGACTCCCATTCAAACAGCGCAAAATAAAAATCTTATGA